>NC_135243.1:12679578-12979578 GCF_947623445.1 Clavelina lepadiformis | reverse complement strand
CTCAAAATGTTTATTAGAGTCTAATAAGTAAATAATAAAAGTATAACAGTTAACCAATAAAAGGTTTGTCTGTTATCGTTAAAAGAACTTAACTAAAAAATTTGCACTATACATTAGTTATATAGGTCCTAAAAAGTGCCTTGTGAACTATATGGTGCCAAATGTGCAATTTACATTGCAAAAAGTTCTATCGGATCTCAAAATGTTTATTAGAGTCTAATAAGTAAATAATAAAAGTATAACAGTTAACCAATAAAAGGTTTGTCTGTTATCGTTAAAAGAACTTAACTAAAAAATTTGCACTATACATTAGTTATATAGGTCCTAAAAAGTGCCTTGTCAACTATATGGAGCCAAATGTGCAATTCACATTGCAAAAAGTTCTAACGGGTCTCAAAATGTTTAGTAGAGTCTAATAAGTAAATAATAAAAGTATAACAGTTAACCAATAAAAGGTTTGTCTGTTATCGTTAAAAGAACTTAACTAAAAAAATTGCACTATACATTAGTTATATAGGTCCTAAAAAGTGCCTTGTCAACTATATGGTGCCAAATGTGCAATTCACATTGCAAAAAGTTCTAACGGGTCTCAAAATGTTTAGTAGAGTCTAATAAGTAAATAATAAAAGTATAACAGTTAACCAATAAAAGGTTTGTCTGTTATCGTTAAAAGAACTTAACTAAAAAATTTGCACTATACATTAGTTATATAGGTCCTAAAAAGTGCCTTGTGAACTATATGGTGCCAAATGTGCAATTCACATTGCAAAAAGTTCTAACGGGTCTCAAAATGTTTATTAGAGTCTAATAAGTAAATAATAAAAGTATAACAGTTAACCAATAAAAGGTTTGTCTGTTATCGTTAAAAGAACTTAACTAAAAAATTTGCACTATACATTAGTTATATAGGTCCTAAAAAGTGCCTTGTCAACTATATGGTGCCAAATGTGCAATTCACATTGCAAAAAGTTCTAACGGGTCTCAAAATGTTTAGTAGAGTCTAATAAGTAAATAATAAAAGTATAACAGTTAACCAATAAAAGGTTTGTCTGTTATCGTTAAAAGAACTTAACTAAAAAATTTGCACTATACATTAGTTATATAGGTCCTAAAAAGTGCCTTGTGAACTATATGGTGCCAAATGTGCAATTCACATTGCAAAAAGTTCTAACGGGTCTCAAAATGTTTATTAGAGTCTAATAAGTAAATAATAAAAGTATAACAGTTAACCAATAAAAGGTTTGTCTGTTATCGTTAAAAGAACTTAACTAAAAAATTTGCACTATACATTAGTTATATAGGTCCTAAAAAGTGCCTTGTCAACTATATGGTGCCAAATGTGCAATTCACATTGCAAAAAGTTCTAACGGGTCTCAAAATGTTTATTAGAGTCTAATAAGTAAATAATAAAAGTATAACAGTTAACCAATAAAAGGTTTGTCTGTTATCGTTAAAAGAACTTAACTAAAAAATTTGCACTATACATTAGTTATATAGGTCCTAAAAAGTGCTTTGTGAACTATATGGTGCTAAATGTGCAATTCACATTGCAAAAAGTTCTAACGGGTCTCAAAATGTTTATTAGAGTCTAATAAGTAAATAATAAAAGTATAACAGTTAACCAATAAAAGGTTTGTCTGTTATCGTTAAAAGAACTTAACTAAAAAATTTGCACTATACATTAGTTATAGAGGTCCTAAAAAGTGCCTTGTGAACTATATGGTGCCAAATGTGCAATTCACATTGCAAAAAGTTCTAACGGGTCTCAAAATGTTTATTAGAGTCTAATAAGTAAATAATAAAAGTATAACAGTTAACCAATAAAAGGTTTGTCTGTTATCGTTAAAAGAACTTAACTAAAAAATTTGCACTATACATTAGTTATATAGGTCCTAAAAAGTGCCTTGTGAACTATATGGTGCCAAATGTGCAATTCACATTGCAAAAAGTTCTAACGGGTCTCAAAATGTTTATTAGAGTCTAATAAGTAAATAATAAAAGTATAACAGTTAACCAATAAAAGGTTTGTCTGTTATCGTTAAAAGAACTTAACTAAAAAATTTACACTATACATTAGTTATATAGGTCCTAAAAAGTGCCTTGTGAACTATATGGTGCCAAATGTGCAATTCACATTGCAAAAAGTTCTAACGGGTCTCAAAATGTTTATTAGAGTCTAATAAGTAAATAATAAAAGTATAACAGTTAACCAATAAAAGGTTTGTCTGTTATCGTTAAAAGAACTTAACTAAAAAATTTGCACTATACATTAGTTATATAGGTCCTAAACAGTGCCTTGTGAACTATATGGTGCCAAATGTGCAATTCACATTGCAGAAAGTTCTATCGGGTCTCAAAATGTTTAGTAGAGTCTAATAAGTAAATAATAAAAGTATAACAGTTAACCAATAAAAGGTTTGTCTGTTATCGTTAAAAGAACTTAACTAAAAAATTTGCACTATACATTAGTTATATAGGTCCTAAAAAGTGCCTTGTCAACTATATGGTGCCAAATGTGCAATTCACATTGCAAAAAGTTCTAACGGGTCTCAAAATGTTTATTAGAGTCTAATAAGTAAATAATAAAAGTATAACAGTTAACCAATAAAAGGTTTGTCTGTTATCGTTAAAAGAACTTAACTAAAAAATTTGCACTATACATTAGTTATATAGGTCCTAAAAAGTGCCTTGTCAACTATATGGTGCCAAATGTGCAATTCACATTGCAAAAAGTTCTAACGGGTCTCAAAATGTTTATTAGAGTCTAATAAGTAAATAATAAAAGTATAACAGTTAACCAATAAAAGGTTTGTCTGTTATCGTTAAAAGAACTTAACTAAAAAATTTGCACTATACATTAGTTATATAGGTCCTAAAAAGTGCCTTGTGAACTATATGGTGCCAAATGTGTAATTCACATTGCAAAAAGTTCTAACGGGTCTCAAAATGTTTATTAGAGTCTAATAAGTAAATAATAAAAGTATAACAGTTAACCAATAAAAGGTTTGTCTGTTATCGTTAAAAGAACTTAACTAAAAAATTTGCACTATACATTAGTTATATAGGTCCTAAAAAGTGCCTTGTCAACTATATGGTGCCAAATGTGCAATTCACATTGCAAAAAGTTCTAACGAGTCTGAAAATGTTTATTAGAGTCTAATAAGTAAATAATAAAAGTATAACAGTTAACCAATAAAAGGTTTGTCTGTTATCGTTAAAAGAACTTAACTAAAAAATTTGCACTATACATTAGTTATATAGGTCCTAAAAAGTGCCTTGTGAACTATATGGTGCCAAATGTGCAATTCACATTGCAAAAAGTTCTAACGGGTCTCAAAATGTTTATTAGAGTCTAATAAGTAAATAATAAAAGTATAACAGTTAACCAATAAAAGGTTTGTCTGTTATCGTTAAAAGAACTTAACTAAAAAATTTGCACTATACATTAGTTATATAGGTCCTAAAAAGTGCCTTGTGAACTATATGGTGCCAAATGTGCAATTCACATTGCAAAAAGTTCTAATGGGTCTCAAAATGTTTATTAGAGTCTAATAAGTAAATAATAAAAGTATAACAGTTAACCAATAAAAGGTTTGTCTGTTATCGTTAAAAGAACTTAACTAAAAAATTTACACTATACCATAGCTATATAGGTCCTAAAAAGTGCCTTGTGAACTATATGGTGCCAAATGTGCA
The DNA here is from genome assembly GCF_947623445.1 of Clavelina lepadiformis. NCBI lineage: Eukaryota > Metazoa > Chordata > Ascidiacea > Aplousobranchia > Clavelinidae > Clavelina > Clavelina lepadiformis. The sequence goes on along the minus strand of NC_135243.1, from coordinate 12,975,882 downwards.
ATTCACATTGCAAAAAGTTCTAACGGGTCTCAAAATGTTTATTAGAGTCTAATAAGTAAATAATAAAAGTATAACAGTTAACCAATAAAAGGTTTGTCTGTTATCGTTAAAAGAACTTAACTAAAAAATTTGCACTATACATTAGTTATATAGGTCCTAAAAAGTGCCTTGTGAACTATATGGTGCCAAATGTGCAATTCACATTGCAAAAAGTTCTAACGGGTCTCAAAATGTTTAGTAGAGTCTAATAAGTAAATAATAAAAGTATAACAGTTAACCAATAAAAGGTTTGTCTGTTATCGTTAAAAGAACTTAACTAAAAAATTTGCACTATACATTAGCTATATAGGTCCTAAAAAGTGCCTTGTGAACTATATGGTGCCAAATGTGCAATTCACATTGCAAAAAGTTCTAATGGGTCTCAAAATGTTTATTAGAGTCTAATAAGTAAATAATAAAAGTATAACAGTTAACCAATAAAAGGTTTGTCTGTTATCGTTAAAAGAACTTAACTAAAAAATTTACACTATACATTAGCTATATAGGTCCTAAAAAGTGCCTTGTGAACTATATGGTGCCAAATGTGCAATTCACATTGCAAAAAGTTCTAACGGGTCTCAAAATGTTTATTAGAGTCTAATAAGTAAATAATAAAAGTATAACAGTTAACCAATAAAAGGTTTGTCTGTTATCGTTAAAAGAACTTAACTAAAAAATTTGCACTATACATTAGTTATATAGGTCCTAAAAAGTGCCTTGTGAACTATATGGTGCCAAATGTGCAATTCACATTGCAGAAAGTTCTATCGGGTCTCAAAATGTTTAGTAGAGTCTAATAAGTAAATAATAAAAGTATAACAGTTAACCAATAAAAGGTTTGTCTGTTATCGTTAAAAGAACTTAACTAAAAAATTTGCACTATACATTAGTTATATAGGTCCTAAAAAGTGCCTTGTCAACTATATGGTGCCAAATGTGCAATTCACATTGCAAAAAGTTCTAACGGGTCTCAAAATGTTTATTAGAGTCTAATAAGTAAATAATAAAAGTATAACAGTTAACCAATAAAAGGTTTGTCTGTTATCGTTAAAAGAACTTAACTAAAAAATTTGCACTATACATTAGTTATATAGGTCCTAAAAAGTGCCTTGTCAACTATATGGTGCCAAATGTGCAATTCACATTGCAAAAAGTTCTAACGGGTCTCAAAATGTTTATTAGAGTCTAATAAGTAAATAATGAAAGTATAACAGTTAACCAATAAAAGGTTTGTCTGTTATCGTTAAAAGAACTTAACTAAAAAATTTGCACTATACATTAGTTATATAGGTCCTAAAAAGTGCCTTGTGAACTATATGGTGCCAAATGTGCAATTCACATTGCAAAAAGTTCTAACGGGTCTCAAAATGTTTATTAGAGTCTAATAAGTAAATAATAAAAGTATAACAGTTAACCAATAAAAGGTTTGTCTGTTATCGTTAAAAGAACTTAACTAAAAAATTTGCACTATACATTAGTTATATAGGTCCTAAAAAGTGCCTTGTGAACTATATGGTGCCAAATGTGCAATTCACATTGCAAAAAGTTCTAATGGGTCTCAAAATGTTTATTAGAGTCTAATAAGTAAATAATAAAAGTATAACAGTTAACCAATAAAAGGTTTGTCTGTTATCGTTAAAAGAACTTAACTAAAAAATTTACACTATACCATAGCTATATAGGTCCTAAAAAGTGCCTTGTGAACTATATGGTGCCAAATGTGCAATTCACATTGCAAAAAGTTCTAACGGGTCTCAAAATGTTTATTAGAGTCTAATAAGTAAATAATAAAAGTATAACAGTTAACCAATAAAAGGTTTGTCTGTTATCGTTAAAAGAACTTAACTAAAAAATTTGCACTATACATTAGTTATATAGGTCCTAAAAAGTGCCTTGTCAACTATATGGTGCCAAATGTGCAATTCACATTGCAAAAAGTTCTAACGGGTCTCAAAATGTTTAGTAGAGTCTAATAAGTAAATAATAAAAGTATAACAGTTAACCAATAAAAGGTTTGTCTGTTATCGTTAAAAGAACTTAACTAAAAAATTTGCACTATACATTAGTTATATAGGTCCTAAAAAGTGCCTTGTCAACTATATGGTGCCAAATGTGCAATTCACATTGCAAAAAGTTCTAACGGGTCTCAAAATGTTTATTAGAGTCTAATAAGTAAATAATAAAAGTATAACAGTTAACCAATAAAAGGTTTGTCTGTTATCGTTAAAAGAACTTAACTAAAAAATTTGCACTATACATTAGTTATATAGGTCCTAAAAAGTGCTTTGTGAACTATATGGTGCCAAATGTGCAATTCACATTGCAAAAAGTTCTAACGGGTCTCAAAATGTTTATTAGAGTCTAATAAGTAAATAATAAAAGTATAACAGTTAACCAATAAAAGGTTTGTCTGTTATCGTTAAAAGAACTTAACTAAAAAATTTGCACTATACATTAGTTATAGAGGTCCTAAAAAGTGCCTTGTGAACTATATGGTGCCAAATGTGCAATTCACATTGCAAAAAGTTCTAACGGGTCTCAAAATGTTTATTAGAGTCTAATAAGTAAATAATAAAAGTATAACAGTTAACCAATAAAAGGTTTGTCTGTTATCGTTAAAAGAACTTAACTAAAATATTTGCACTATACATTAGTTATATAGGTCCTAAAAAGTGCCTTGTGAACTATATGGTGCCAAATGTGCAATTCACATTGCAAAAAGTTCTAACGGGTCTCAAAATGTTTATTAGAGTCTAATAAGTAAATAATAAAAGTATAACAGTTAACCAATAAAAGGTTTGTCTGTTATCGTTAAAAGAACTTAACTAAAATATTTGCACTATACATTAGTTATATAGGTCCTAAAAAGTGCCTTGTGAACTATATGGTGCCAAATGTGCAATTCACATTGCAAAAAGTTCTAACGGGTCTCAAAATGTTTATTAGAGTCTAATAAGTAAATAATAAAAGTATAACAGTTAACCAATAAAAGGTTTGTCTGTTATCGTTAAAAGAACTTAACTAAAATATTTGCACTATACATTAGTTATATAGGTCCTAAAAAGTGCCTTGTGAACTATATGGTGCCAAATGTGCAATTCACATTGCAAAAAGTTCTAACGGGTCTCAAAATGTTTATTAGAGTCTAATAAGTAAATAATAAAAGTATAACAGTTAACCAATAAAAGGTTTGTCTGTTATCGTTAAAAGAACTTAACTAAAATATTTGCACTATACATTAGTTATATAGGTCCTAAAAAGTGCCTTGTGAACTATATGGTGCCAAATGTGCAATTCACATTGCAAAAAGTTCTAACGGGTCTCAAAATGTTTATTAGAGTCTAATAAGTAAATAATAAAAGTATAACAGTTAACCAATAAAAGGTTTGTCTGTTATCGTTAAAAGAACTTAACTAAAAAATTTACACTATACATTAGCTATATAGGTCCTAAAAAGTGCCTTGTGAACTATATGGTGCCAAATGTGCAATTCACATTGCAAAAAGTTCTAACGGGTCTCAAAATGTTTATTAGAGTCTAATAAGTAAATAATAAAAGTATAACAGTTAACCAATAAAAGGTTTGTCTGTTATCGTTAAAATAACTTAACTAAAAAATTTGCAGTATACAATAGTTATATAGGTCCTAAAAAGTGCCTTGTCAACTTTATGGTGCCAAATGTGCAATTCACATTGCAAAAAGTTCTAACGGGTCTCAAAATGTTTATTAGAGTCTAATAAGTAAATAATAAAAGTATAACAGTTAACCAATAAAAGGTTTGTCTGTTATCGTTAAAAGAACTTAACTAAAAAATTTGCACTATACATTAGTTATATAGGTCCTAAAAAGTGCCTTGTGAACTATATGGTGCCAAATGTGCAATTCACATTGCAAAAAGTTCTAATGGGTCTCAAAATGTTTATTAGAGTCTAATAAGTAAATAATAAAAGTATAACAGTTAACCAATAAAAGGTTTGTCTGTTATCGTTAAAAGAACTTAACTAAAAAATTTGCACTATACATTAGTTATATAGGTCCTAAAAAGTGCCTTGTGAACTATATGGTGCCAAATGTGCAATTCAAATTGCAAAAAGTTCTAACGGGTCTCAAAATGTTTATTAGAGTCTAATAAGTAAATAATAAAAGTATAACAGTTAACCAATAAAAGGTTTGTCTGTTATCGTTAAAAGAACTTAACTAAAATATTTGCACTATACATTAGTTATATAGGTCCTAAAAAGTGCCTTGTGAACTATATGGTGCCAAATGTGCAATTCACATTGCAAAAAGTTCTAACGGGTCTCAAAATGTTTATTAGAGTCTAATAAGTAAATAATAAAAGTATAACAGTTAACCAATAAAAGGTTTGTCTGTTATCGTTAAAAGAACTTAACTAAAAAATTTGCACTATACATTAGTTATATAGGTCCTAAAAAGTGCCTTGTGAACTATATGGTGCCAAATGTGCAATTTACATTGCAAAAAGTTCTATCGGATCTCAAAATGTTTATTAGAGTCTAATAAGTAAATAATAAAAGTATAACAGTTAACCAATAAAAGGTTTGTCTGTTATCGTTAAAAGAACTTAACTAAAAAATTTGCACTATACATTAGTTATATAGGTCCTAAAAAGTGCCTTGTCAACTATATGGTGCCAAATGTGCAATTCACATTGCAAAAAGTTCTAACGGGTCTCAAAATGTTTATTAGAGTCTAATAAGTAAATAATAAAAGTATAACAGTTAACCAATAAAAGGTTTGTCTGTTATCGTTAAAAGAACTTAACTAAAAAATTTGCACTATATATTAGTTATATAGGTCCTAAAAAGTGCCTTGTGAACTATATGGTGCCAAATGTGCAATTCACATTGCAAAAAGTTCTAATGGGTCTCAAAATGTTTATTAGAGTCTAATAAGTAAATAATAAAAGTATAACAGTTAACCAATAAAAGGTTTGTCTGTTATCGTTAAAAGAACTTAACTAAAAAATTTACACTATACATTAGCTATATAGGTCCTAAAAAGTGCCTTGTGAACTATATGGTGCCAAATGTGCAATTCACATTGCAAAAAGTTCTAACGGGTCTCAAAATGTTTATTAGAGTCTAATAAGTAAATAATAAAAGTATAACAGTTAACCAATAAAAGGTTTGTCTGTTATCGTTAAAAGAACTTAACTAAAAAATTTACACTATACATTAGTTATATAGGTCCTAAAAAGTGCCTTGTGAACTATATGGTGCCAAATGTGCAATTCACATTGCAAAACGTTCTAACGGGTCTCAAAATGTTTATTAGAGTCTAATAAGTAAATAATAAAAGTATAACAGTTAACCAATAAAAGGTTTGTCTGTTATCGTTAAAAGAACTTAACTAAAAAATTTGCACTATACATTAGTTATATAGGTCCTAAAAAGTGCCTTGTGAACTATATGGTGCCAAATGTGCAATTCACATTGCAAAAAGTTCTAACGGGTCTCAAAATGTTTATTAGAGTCTAATAAGTAAATAATGAAAGTATAACAGTTAACCAATAAAAGGTTTGTCTGTTATCGTTAAAAGAACTTAACTAAAAAATTTGCACTATACATTAGTTATATAGGTCCTAAAAAGTGCCTTGTGAACTATATGGTGCCAAATGTGCAATTCACATTGCAAAAAGTTCTAACGGGTCTCAAAATGTTTATTAGAGTCTAATAAGTAAATAATAAAAGTATAACAGTTAACCAATAAAAGGTTTGTCTGTTATCGTTAAAAGAACTTAACTAAAAAATTTGCACTATACATTAGTTATATAGGTCCTAAAAAGTGCCTTGTCAACTATATGGTGCCAAATGTGCAATTCACATTGCAAAAAGTTCTAACGGGTCTCAAAATGTTTAGTAGAGTCTAATAAGTAAATAATAAAAGTATAACAGTTAACCAATAAAAGGTTTGTCTGTTATCGTTAAAAGAACTTAACTAAAAAATTTGCACTATACATTAGTTATATAGGTCCTAAAAAGTGCCTTGTGAACTATATGGTGCCAAATGTGCAATTCACATTGCAAAAAGTTCTAACGGGTCTCAAAATGTTTATTAGAGTCTAATAAGTAAATAATGAAAGTATAACAGTTAACCAATAAAAGGTTTGTCTGTTATCGTTAAAAGAACTTAACTAAAAAATTTGCACTATACATTAGTTATATAGGTCCTAAAAAGTGCCTTGTGAACTATATGGTGCCAAATGTGCAATTCACATTGCAAAAAGTTCTAACGGGTCTCAAAATGTTTATTAGAGTCTAATAAGTAAATAATAAAAGTATAACAGTTAACCAATAAAAGGTTTGTCTGTTATCGTTAAAAGAACTTAACTAAAAAATTTGCACTATACATTAGTTATATAGGTCCTAAAAAGTGCCTTGTCAACTATATGGTGCCAAATGTGCAATTCACATTGCAAAAAGTTCTAACGGGTCTCAAAATGTTTAGTAGAGTCTAATAAGTAAATAATAAAAGTATAACAGTTAACCAATAAAAGGTTTGTCTGTTATCGTTAAAAGAACTTAACTAAAAAATTTGCACTATACATTAGTTATATAGGTCCTAAAAAGTGCCTTGTGAACTATATGGTGCCAAATGTGCAATTCAAATTGCAAAAAGTTCTAACGGGTCTCAAAATGTTTATTAGAGTCTAATAAGTAAATAATAAAAGTATAACAGTTAACCAATAAAAGGTTTGTCTGTTATCGTTAAAAGAACTTAACTAAAAAATTTGCACTATACATTAGTTATATAGGTCCTAAAAAGTGCCTTGTCAACTATATGGTGCCAAATGTGCAATTCACATTGCAAAAAGTTCTAACGGGTCTCAAAATGTTTATTAGAGTCTAATAAGTAAATAATAAAAGTATAACAGTTAACCAATAAAAGGTTTGTCTGTTATCGTTAAAAGAACTTAACTAAAAAATTTGCACTATACATTAGTTATATAGGTCCTAAAAAGTGCCTTGTGAACTATATGGTGCCAAATGTGCAATTCAAATTGCAAAAAGTTCTAACGGGTCTCAAAATGTTTATTAGAGTCTAATAAGTAAATAATGAAAGTATAACAGTTAACCAATAAAAGGTTTGTCTGTTATCGTTAAAAGAACTTAACTAAAAAATTTGCACTATACATTAGTTATATAGGTCCTAAAAAGTGCCTTGTGAACTATATGGTGCCAAATGTGCAATTCACATTGCAAAAAGTTCTAACGGGTCTCAAAATGTTTATTAGAGTCTAATAAGTAAATAATAAAAGTATAACAGTTAACCAATAAAAGGTTTGTCTGTTATCGTTAAAAGAACTTAACTAAAAAATTTGCACTATACATTAGTTATATAGGTCCTAAAAAGTGCCTTGTGAACTATATGGTGCCAAATGTGCAATTCACATTGCAAAAAGTTCTAATGGGTCTCAAAATGTTTATTAGAGTCTAATAAGTAAATAATAAAAGTATAACAGTTAACCAATAAAAGGTTTGTCTGTTATCGTTAAAAGAACTTAACTAAAAAATTTACACTATACCATAGCTATATAGGTCCTAAAAAGTGCCTTGTGAACTATATGGTGCCAAATGTGCAATTCACATTGCAAAAAGTTCTAACGGGTCTCAAAATGTTTATTAGAGTCTAATAAGTAAATAATAAAAGTATAACAGTTAACCAATAAAAGGTTTGTCTGTTATCGTTAAAAGAACTTAACTAAAAAATTTGCACTATACATTAGTTATATAGGTCCTAAAAAGTGCCTTGTCAACTATATGGTGCCAAATGTGCAATTCACATTGCAAAAAGTTCTAACGGGTCTCAAAATGTTTAGTAGAGTCTAATAAGTAAATAATAAAAGTATAACAGTTAACCAATAAAAGGTTTGTCTGTTATCGTTAAAAGAACTTAACTAAAAAATTTGCACTATACATTAGTTATATAGGTCCTAAAAAGTGCCTTGTGAACTATATGGTGCCAAATGTGCAATTCAAATTGCAAAAAGTTCTAACGGGTCTCAAAATGTTTATTAGAGTCTAATAAGTAAATAATAAAAGTATAACAGTTAATCAATAAAAGGTTTGTCTGTTATCGTTAAAAGAACTTAACTAAAAATTTCCACTATACATTAGCTATATAGGTCCTAAAAAGTGCCTTGTAAACTATATGGTGCCAAATGTGCAATTCACATTGCAAAAAGTTCTAACGGGTCTCAAAATGTTTATTAGAGTCTAATAAGTAAATAATAAAAGTATAACAGTTAACCAATAAAAGGTTTGTCTGTTATCGTTAAAAGAACTTAACTAAAAAATTTACACTATACATTAGCTATATAGGTCCTAAAAAGTGCCTTGTGAACTATATGGTGCCAAATGTGCAATTCACATTGCAAAAAGTTCTAACGGGTCTCAAAATGTTTATTAGAGTCTAATAAGTAAATAATAAAAGTATAACAGTTAACCAATAAAAGGTTTGTCTGTTATCGTTAAAAGAACTTAACTAAAAAATTTACACTATACATTAGTTATATAGGTCCTAAAAAGTGCCTTGTGAACTATATGGTGCCAAATGTGCAATTCACATTGCAAAAAGTTCTAACGGGTCTCAAAATGTTTATTAGAGTCTAATAAGTAAATAATAAAAGTATAACAGTTAACCAATAAAAGGTTTGTCTGTTATCGTTAAAAGAACTTAAATAAAAAATTTGCACTATACATTAGTTATATAGGTCCTAAAAAGTGCCTTGTGAACTATATGGTGCCAAATGTGCAATTCAAATTGCAAAAAGTTCTAACGGGTCTCAAAATGTTTAGTAGAGTCTAATAAGTAAATAATAAAAGTATAACAGTTAACCAATAAAAGGTTTGTCTGTTATCGTTAAAAGAACTTAACTAAAAAATTTGCACTATACATTAGCTATATAGGTCCTAAAAAGTGCCTTGTGAACTATATGGTGCCAAATGTGCAATTCACATTGCAAAAAGTTCTAACGGGTCTCAAAATGTTTATTAGAGTCTAATAAGTAAATCATAAAAGTATAACAGTTAACCAATAAAAGGTTTGTCTGTTATCGTTAAAAGAACTTAACTAAAAAATTTACACTATACATTAGCTATATAGGTCCTAAAAAGTGCCTTGTGAACTATATGGTGCCAAATGTGCAATTCACATTGCAAAAAGTTCTAACGGGTCTCAAAATGTTTATTAGAGTCTAATAAGTAAATAATAAAAGTATAACAGTTAACCAATAAAAGGTTTGTCTGTTATCGTTAAAAGAACTTAACTAAAAAATTTGCACTATACATTAGTTATATAGGTCCTAAAAAGTGCCTTGTCAACTATATGGTGCCAAATGTGCAATTCACATTGCAGAAAGTTCTATCGGGTCTCAAAATGTTTAGTAGAGTCTAATAAGTAAATAATAAAAGTATAACAGTTAACCAATAAAAGGTTTGTCTGTTATCGTTAAAAGAACTTAACTAAAAAATTTGCACTATACATTAGCTATATAGGTCCTAAAAAGTGCCTTGTGAACTATATGGTGCCAAATGTGCAATTCACATTGCAAAAAGTTCTAACGGGTCTCAAAATGTTTATTAGAGTCTAATAAGTAAATAATAAAAGTATAAAAGTTAACCAATAAAAGGTTTGTCTGTTATCGTTAAAAGAACTTAACTAAAAAATTTGCACTATACATTAGTTATATAGGTCCTAAAAAGTGCCTTGTGAACTATATGGTGCCAAATGTGCAATTCACATTGCAAAAAGTTCTAACGGGTCTCAAAATGTTTATTAGAGTCTAATAAGTAAATAATAAAAGTATAACAGTTAACCAATAAAAGGTTTGTCTGTTATCGTTAAAAGAACTTAACTAAAAAATTTGCACTATACATTAGTTATATAGGTCCTAAAAAGTGCCTTGTCAACTATATGGTGCCAAATGTGCAATTCACATTGCAAAAAGTTCTAACGGGTCTCAAAATGTTTATTAGAGTCTAATAAGTAAATAATGAAAGTATAACAGTTAACCAATAAAAGGTTTGTCTGTTATCGTTAAAAGAACTTAACTAAAAAATTTGCACTATACATTAGTTATATAGGTCCTAAAAAGTGCCTTGTGAACTATATGGTGCCAAATGTGCAATTCACATTGCAAAAAGTTCTAACGGGTCTCAAAATGTTTATTAGAGTCTAATAAGTAAACAATAAAAGTATAACAGTTAACCAATAAAAGGTTTGTCTGTTATCGTTAAAAGAACTTAACTAAAAAATTTGCACTATACATTAGTTATATAGGTCCTAAAAAGTGCCTTGTGAACTATATGGTGCCAAATGTGCAATTCACATTGCAAAAAGTTCTAATGGGTCTCAAAATGTTTATTAGAGTCTAATAAGTAAATAATAAAAGTATAACAGTTAACCAATAAAAGGTTTGTCTGTTATCGTTAAAAGAACTTAACTAAAAAATTTACACTATACCATAGCTATATAGGTCCTAAAAAGTGCCTTGTGAACTATATGGTGCCAAATGTGCAATTCACATTGCAAAAAGTTCTAACGGGTCTCAAAATGTTTATTAGAGTCTAATAAGTAAATAATAAAAGTATAACAGTTAACCAATAAAAGGTTTGTCTGTTATCGTTAAAAGAACTTAACTAAAAAATTTGCACTATACATTAGTTATATAGGTCCTAAAAAGTGCCTTGTCAACTATATGGTGCCAAATGTGCAATTCACATTGCAAAAAGTTCTAACGGGTCTCAAAATGTTTAGTAGAGTCTAATAAGTAAATAATAAAAGTATAACAGTTAACCAATAAAAGGTTTGTCTGTTATCGTTAAAAGAACTTAACTAAAAAATTTGCACTATACATTAGTTATATAGGTCCTAAAAAGTGCCTTGTGAACTATATGGTGCCAAATGTGTAATTCAAATTGCAAAAAGTTCTAACGGGTCTCAAAATGTTTATTAGAGTCTAATAAGTAAATAATAAAAGTATAACAGTTAATCAATAAAAGGTTTGTCTGTTATCGTTAAAAGAACTTAACTAAAAAATTTGCACTATACATTAGCTATATAGGTCCTAAAAAGTGCCTTGTAAACTATATGGTGCCAAATGTGCAATTCACATTGCAAAAAGTTCTAACGGGTCTCAAAATGTTTATTAGAGTCTAATAAGTAAATAATAAAAGTATAACAGTTAACCAATAAAAGGTTTGTCTGTTATCGTTAAAAGAACTTAACTAAAAAATTTACACTATACATTAGCTATATAGGTCCTAAAAAGTGCCTTGTGAACTATATGGTGCCAAATGTGCAATTCACATTGCAAAAAGTTCTAACGGGTCTCAAAATGTTTATTAGAGTCTAATAAGTAAATAATAAAAGTATAACAGTTAACCAATAAAAGGTTTGTCTGTTATCGTTAAAAGAACTTAACTAAAAAATTTACACTATACATTAGCTATATAGGTCCTAAAAAGTGCCTTGTGAACTATATGGTGCCAAATGTGCAATTCACATTGCAAAAAGTTCTAACGGGTCTCAAAATGTTTATTAGAGTCTAATAAGTAAATAATAAAAGTATAACAGTTAACCAATAAAAGGTTTGTCTGTTATCGTTAAAAGAACTTAACTAAAAAATTTACACTATACATTAGTTATATAGGTCCTAAAAAGTGCCTTGTGAACTATATGGTGCCAAATGTGCAATTCACATTGCAAAAAGTTCTAACGGGTCTCAAAATGTTTATTAGAGTCTAATAAGTAAATAATGAAAGTATAACAGTTAACCAATAAAAGGTTTGTCTGTTATCGTTAAAAGAACTTAACTAAAAAATTTGCACTATACATTGGTTATATAGGTCCTAAAAAGTGCCTTGTCAACTATATGGTGCCAAATGTGCAATTCAAATTGCAAAAAGTTCTAACGGGTCTCAAAATGTTTAGTAGAGTCTAATAAGTAAATAATAAAAGTATAACAGTTAACCAATAAAAGGTTTGTCTGTTATCGTTAAAAGAACTTAACTAAAAAATTTGCACTATACATTAGCTATATAGGTCCTAAAAAGTGCCTTGTGAACTATATGGTGCCAAATGTGCAATTCACATTGCAAAAAGTTCTAACGGGTCTCAAAATGTTTATTAGAGTCTAATAAGTAAATCATAAAAGTATAACAGTTAACCAATAAAAGGTTTGTCTGTTATCGTTAAAAGAACTTAACTAAAAAATTTACACTATACATTAGCTATATAGGTCCTAAAAAGTGCCTTGTGAACTATATGGTGCCAAATGTGCAATTCACATTGCAAAAAGTTCTAACGGGTCTCAAAATGTTTATTAGAGTCTAATAAGTAAATAATAAAAGTATAACAGTTAACCAATAAAAGGTTTGTCTGTTATCGTTAAAAGAACTTAACTAAAAAATTTGCACTATACATTAGTTATATAGGTCCTAAAAAGTGCCTTGTGAACTATATGGTGCCAAATGTGCAATTCACATTGCAGAAAGTTCTATCGGGTCTCAAAATGTTTAGTAGAGTCTAATAAGTAAATAATAAAAGTATAACAGTTAACCAATAAAAGGTTTGTCTGTTATCGTTAAAAGAACTTAACTAAAAAATTTGCACTATACATTAGCTATATAGGTCCTAAAAAGTGCCTTGTGAACTATATGGTGCCAAATGTGCAATTCACATTGCAAAAAGTTCTAACGGGTCTCAAAATGTTTATTAGAGTCTAATAAGTAAATAATAAAAGTATAAAAGTTAACCAATAAAAGGTTTGTCTGTTATCGTTAAAAGAACTTAACTAAAAAATTTGCACTATACATTAGTTATATAGGTCCTAAAAAGTGCCTTGTGAACTATATGGTGCCAAATGTGCAATTCACATTGCAAAAAGTTCTAACGGGTCTCAAAATGTTTATTAGAGTCTAATAAGTAAATAATAAAAGTATAACAGTTAACCAATAAAAGGTTTGTCTGTTATCGTTAAAAGAACTTAACTAAAAAATTTGCACTATACATTAGTTATATAGGTCCTAAAAAGTGCCTTGTCAACTATATGGTGCCAAATGTGCAATTCACATTGCAAAAAGTTCTAACGGGTCTCAAAATGTTTATTAGAGTCTAATAAGTAAATAATGAAAGTATAACAGTTAACCAATAAAAGGTTTGTCTGTTATCGTTAAAAGAACTTAACTAAAAAATTTGCACTATACATTAGTTATATAGGTCCTAAAAAGTGCCTTGTGAACTATATGGTGCCAAATGTGCAATTCACATTGCAAAAAGTTCTAACGGGTCTCAAAATGTTTATTAGAGTCTAATAAGTAAACAATAAAAGTATAACAGTTAACCAATAAAAGGTTTGTCTGTTATCGTTAAAAGAACTTAACTAAAAAATTTGCACTATACATTAGTTATATAGGTCCTAAAAAGTGCCTTGTGAACTATATGGTGCCAAATGTGCAATTCACATTGCAAAAAGTTCTAATGGGTCTCAAAATGTTTATTAGAGTCTAATAAGTAAATAATAAAAGTATAACAGTTAACCAATAAAAGGTTTGTCTGTTATCGTTAAAAGAACTTAACTAAAAAATTTACACTATACCATAGCTATATAGGTCCTAAAAAGTGCCTTGTGAACTATATGGTGCCAAATGTGCAATTCACATTGCAAAAAGTTCTAACGGGTCTCAAAATGTTTATTAGAGTCTAATAAGTAAATAATAAAAGTATAACAGTTAACCAATAAAAGGTTTGTCTGTTATCGTTAAAAGAACTTAACTAAAAAATTTGCACTATACATTAGTTATATAGGTCCTAAAAAGTGCCTTGTCAACTATATGGTGCCAAATGTGCAATTCACATTGCAAAAAGTTCTAACGGGTCTCAAAATGTTTAGTAGAGTCTAATAAGTAAATAATAAAAGTATAACAGTTAACCAATAAAAGGTTTGTCTGTTATCGTTAAAAGAACTTAACTAAAAAATTTGCACTATACATTAGTTATATAGGTCCTAAAAAGTGCCTTGTGAACTATATGGTGCCAAATGTGTAATTCAAATTGCAAAAAGTTCTAACGGGTCTCAAAATGTTTATTAGAGTCTAATAAGTAAATAATAAAAGTATAACAGTTAATCAATAAAAGGTTTGTCTGTTATCGTTAAAAGAACTTAACTAAAAAATTTGCACTATACATTAGCTATATAGGTCCTAAAAAGTGCCTTGTAAACTATATGGTGCCAAATGTGCAATTCACATTGCAAAAAGTTCTAACGGGTCTCAAAATGTTTATTAGAGTCTAATAAGTAAATAATAAAAGTATAACAGTTAACCAATAAAAGGTTTGTCTGTTATCGTTAAAAGAACTTAACTAAAAAATTTGCACTATACATTAGTTATATAGGTCCTAAAAAGTGCCTTGTGAACTATATGGTGCCAAATGTGCAATTCACATTGCAAAAAGTTCTAATGGGTCTCAAAATGTTTATTAGAGTCTAATAAGTAAATAATAAAAGTATAACAGTTAACCAATAAAAGGTTTGTCTGTTATCGTTAAAAGAACTTAACTAAAAAATTTACACTATACCATAGCTATATAGGTCCTAAAAAGTGCCTTGTGAACTATATGGTGCCAAATGTGCAATTCACATTGCAAAAAGTTCTAACGGGTCTCAAAATGTTTATTAGAGTCTAATAAGTAAATAATAAAAGTATAACAGTTAACCAATAAAAGGTTTGTCTGTTATCGTTAAAAGAACTTAACTAAAAAATTTGCACTATACATTAGTTATATAGGTCCTAAAAAGTGCCTTGTCAACTATATGGTGCCAAATGTGCAATTCACATTGCAAAAAGTTCTAACGGGTCTCAAAATGTTTAGTAGAGTCTAATAAGTAAATAATAAAAGTATAACAGTTAACCAATAAAAGGTTTGTCTGTTATCGTTAAAAGAACTTAACTAAAAAATTTGCACTATACATTAGTTATATAGGTCCTAAAAAGTGCCTTGTGAACTATATGGTGCCAAATGTGCAATTCAAATTGCAAAAAGTTCTAACGGGTCTCAAAATGTTTATTAGAGTCTAATAAGTAAATAATAAAAGTATAACAGTTAATCAATAAAAGGTTTGTCTGTTATCGTTAAAAGAACTTAACTAAAAATTTCCACTATACATTAGCTATATAGGTCCTAAAAAGTGCCTTGTAAACTATATGGTGCCAAATGTGCAATTCACATTGCAAAAAGTTCTAACGGGTCTCAAAATGTTTATTAGAGTCTAATAAGTAAATAATAAAAGTATAACAGTTAACCAATAAAAGGTTTGTCTGTTATCGTTAAAAGAACTTAACTAAAAAATTTACACTATACATTAGCTATATAGGTCCTAAAAAGTGCCTTGTGAACTATATGGTGCCAAATGTGCAATTCACATTGCAAAAAGTTCTAACGGGTCTCAAAATGTTTATTAGAGTCTAATAAGTAAATAATAAAAGTATAACAGTTAACCAATAAAAGGTTTGTCTGTTATCGTTAAAAGAACTTAACTAAAAAATTTACACTATACATTAGTTATATAGGTCCTAAAAAGTGCCTTGTGAACTATATGGTGCCAAATGTGCAATTCACATTGCAAAAAGTTCTAACGGGTCTCAAAATGTTTATTAGAGTCTAATAAGTAAATAATAAAAGTATAACAGTTAACCAATAAAAGGTTTGTCTGTTATCGTTAAAAGAACTTAAATAAAAAATTTGCACTATACATTAGTTATATAGGTCCTAAAAAGTGCCTTGTCAACTATATGGTGCCAAATGTGCAATTCAAATTGCAAAAAGTTCTAACGGGTCTCAAAATGTTTAGTAAAGTCTAATAAGTAAATAATAAAAGTATAACAGTTAACCAATAAAAGGTTTGTCTGTTATCGTTAAAAGAACTTAACTAAAAAATTTGCACTATACATTAGCTATATAGGTCCTAAAAAGTGCCTTGTGAACTATATGGTGCCAAATGTGCAATTCACATTGCAAAAAGTTCTAACGGGTCTCAAAATGTTTATTAGAGTCTAATAAGTAAATCATAAAAGTATAACAGTTAACCAATAAAAGGTTTGTCTGTTATCGTTAAAAGAACTTAACTAAAAAATTTACACTATACATTAGCTATATAGGTCCTAAAAAGTGCCTTGTGAACTATATGGTGCCAAATGTGCAATTCACATTGCAAAAAGTTCTAACGGGTCTCAAAATGTTTATTAGAGTCTAATAAGTAAATAATAAAAGTATAACAGTTAACCAATAAAAGGTTTGTCTGTTATCGTTAAAAGAACTTAACTAAAAAATTTGCACTATACATTAGTTATATAGGTCCTAAAAAGTGCCTTGTGAACTATATGGTGCCAAATGTGCAATTCACATTGCAGAAAGTTCTATCGGGTCTCAAAATGTTTAGTAGAGTCTAATAAGTAAATAATAAAAGTATAACAGTTAACCAATAAAAGGTTTGTCTGTTATCGTTAAAAGAACTTAACTAAAAAATTTGCACTATACATTAGCTATATAGGTCCTAAAAAGTGCCTTGTGAACTATATGGTGCCAAATGTGCAATTCACATTGCAAAAAGTTCTAACGGGTCTCAAAATGTTTATTAGAGTCTAATAAGTAAATAATAAAAGTATAAAAGTTAACCAATAAAAGGTTTGTCTGTTATCGTTAAAAGAACTTAACTAAAAAATTTGCACTATACATTAGTTATATAGGTCCTAAAAAGTGCCTTGTGAACTATATGGTGCCAAATGTGCAATTCACATTGCAAAAAGTTCTAACGGGTCTCAAAATGTTTATTAGAGTCTAATAAGTAAATAATAAAAGTATAACAGTTAACCAATAAAAGGTTTGTCTGTTATCGTTAAAAGAACTTAACTAAAAAATTTGCACTATACATTAGTTATATAGGTCCTAAAAAGTGCCTTGTCAACTATATGGTGCCAAATGTGCAATTCACATTGCAAAAAGTTCTAACGGGTCTCAAAATGTTTATTAGAGTCTAATAAGTAAATAATGAAAGTATAACAGTTAACCAATAAAAGGTTTGTCTGTTATCGTTAAAAGAACTTAACTAAAAAATTTGCACTATACATTAGTTATATAGGTCCTAAAAAGTGCCTTGTGAACTATATGGTGCCAAATGTGCAATTCACATTGCAAAAAGTTCTAACGGGTCTCAAAATGTTTATTAGAGTCTAATAAGTAAACAATAAAAGTATAACAGTTAACCAATAAAAGGTTTGTCTGTTATCGTTAAAAGAACTTAACTAAAAAATTTGCACTATACATTAGTTATATAGGTCCTAAAAAGTGCCTTGTGAACTATATGGTGCCAAATGTGCAATTCACATTGCAAAAAGTTCTAATGGGTCTCAAAATGTTTATTAGAGTCTAATAAGTAAATAATAAAAGTATAACAGTTAACCAATAAAAGGTTTGTCTGTTATCGTTAAAAGAACTTAACTAAAAAATTTACACTATACCATAGCTATATAGGTCCTAAAAAGTGCCTTGTGAACTATATGGTGCCAAATGTGCAATTCACATTGCAAAAAGTTCTAACGGGTCTCAAAATGTTTATTAGAGTCTAATAAGTAAATAATAAAAGTATAACAGTTAACCAATAAAAGGTTTGTCTGTTATCGTTAAAAGAACTTAACTAAAAAATTTGCACTATACATTAGTTATATAGGTCCTAAAAAGTGCCTTGTCAACTATATGGTGCCAAATGTGCAATTCACATTGCAAAAAGTTCTAACGGGTCTCAAAATGTTTAGTAGAGTCTAATAAGTAAATAATAAAAGTATAACAGTTAACCAATAAAAGGTTTGTCTGTTATCGTTAAAAGAACTTAACTAAAAAATTTGCACTATACATTAGTTATATAGGTCCTAAAAAGTGCCTTGTGAACTATATGGTGCCAAATGTGTAATTCAAATTGCAAAAAGTTCTAACGGGTCTCAAAATGTTTATTAGAGTCTAATAAGTAAATAATAAAAGTATAACAGTTAATCAATAAAAGGTTTGTCTGTTATCGTTAAAAGAACTTAACTAAAAAATTTGCACTATACATTAGCTATATAGGTCCTAAAAAGTGCCTTGTAAACTATATGGTGCCAAATGTGCAATTCACATTGCAAAAAGTTCTAACGGGTCTCAAAATGTTTATTAGAGTCTAATAAGTAAATAATAAAAGTATAACAGTTAACCAATAAAAGGTTTGTCTGTTATCGTTAAAAGAACTTAACTAAAAAATTTACACTATACATTAGCTATATAGGTCCTAAAAAGTGCCTTGTGAACTATATGGTGCCAAATGTGCAATTCACATTGCAAAAAGTTCTAACGGGTCTCAAAATGTTTATTAGAGTCTAATAAGTAAATAATAAAAGTATAACAGTTAACCAATAAAAGGTTTGTCTGTTATCGTTAAAAGAACTTAACTAAAAAATTTACACTATACATTAGCTATATAGGTCCTAAAAAGTGCCTTGTGAACTATATGGTGCCAAATGTGCAATTCACATTGCAAAAAGTTCTAACGGGTCTCAAAATGTTTATTAGAGTCTAATAAGTAAATAATAAAAGTATAACAGTTAACCAATAAAAGGTTTGTCTGTTATCGTTAAAAGAACTTAACTAAAAAATTTACACTATACATTAGTTATATAGGTCCTAAAAAGTGCCTTGTGAACTATATGGTGCCAAATGTGCAATTCACATTGCAAAAAGTTCTAACGGGTCTCAAAATGTTTATTAGAGTCTAATAAGTAAATAATAAAAGTATAACAGTTAACCAATAAAAGGTTTGTCTGTTATCGTTAAAAGAACTTAACTAAAAAATTTGCACTATACATTAGTTATATAGGTCCTAAAAAGTGCCTTGTCAACTATATGGTGCCAAATGTGCAATTCAAATTGCAAAAAGTTCTAACGGGTCTCAAAATGTTTAGTAGAGTCTAATAAGTAAATAATAAAAGTATAACAGTTAACCAATAAAAGGTTTGTCTGTTATCGTTAAAAGAACTTAACTAAAAAATTTGCACTATACATTAGCTATATAGGTCCTAAAAAGTGCCTTGTGAACTATATGGTGCCAAATGTGCAATTCACATTGCAAAAAGTTCTAACGGGTCTCAAAATGTTTATTAGAGTCTAATAAGTAAATCATAAAAGTATAACAGTTAACCAATAAAAGGTTTGTCTGTTATCGTTAAAAGAACTTAACTAAAAAATTTACACTATACATTAGCTATATAGGTCCTAAAAAGTGCCTTGTGAACTATATGGTGCCAAATGTGCAATTCACATTGCAAAAAGTTCTAACGGGTCTCAAAATGTTTATTAGAGTCTAATAAGTAAATAATAAAAGTATAACAGTTAACCAATAAAAGGTTTGTCTGTTATCGTTAAAAGAACTTAACTAAAAAATTTGCACTATACATTAGTTATATAGGTCCTAAAAAGTGCCTTGTGAACTATATGGTGCCAAATGTGCAATTCACATTGCAGAAAGTTCTATCGGGTCTCAAAATGTTTAGTAGAGTCTAATAAGTAAATAATAAAAGTATAACAGTTAACCAATAAAAGGTTTGTCTGTTATCGTTAAAAGAACTTAACTAAAAAATTTGCACTATACATTAGCTATATAGGTCCTAAAAAGTGCCTTGTGAACTATATGGTGCCAAATGTGCAATTCACATTGCAAAAAGTTCTAACGGGTCTCAAAATGTTTATTAGAGTCTAATAAGTAAATAATAAAAGTATAAAAGTTAACCAATAAAAGGTTTGTCTGTTATCGTTAAAAGAACTTAACTAAAAAATTTGCACTATACATTAGTTATATAGGTCCTAAAAAGTGCCTTGTGAACTATATGGTGCCAAATGTGCAATTCACATTGCAAAAAGTTCTAACGGGTCTCAAAATGTTTATTAGAGTCTAATAAGTAAATAATAAAAGTATAACAGTTAACCAATAAAAGGTTTGTCTGTTATCGTTAAAAGAACTTAACTAAAAAATTTGCACTATACATTAGTTATATAGGTCCTAAAAAGTGCCTTGTCAACTATATGGTGCCAAATGTGCAATTCACATTGCAAAAAGTTCTAACGGGTCTCAAAATGTTTATTAGAGTCTAATAAGTAAATAATGAAAGTATAACAGTTAACCAATAAAAGGTTTGTCTGTTATCGTTAAAAGAACTTAACTAAAAAATTTGCACTATACATTAGTTATATAGGTCCTAAAAAGTGCCTTGTGAACTATATGGTGCCAAATGTGCAATTCACATTGCAAAAAGTTCTAACGGGTCTCAAAATGTTTATTAGAGTCTAATAAGTAAACAATAAAAGTATAACAGTTAACCAATAAAAGGTTTGTCTGTTATCGTTAAAAGAACTTAACTAAAAAATTTGCACTATACATTAGTTATATAGGTCCTAAAAAGTGCCTTGTGAACTATATGGTGCCAAATGTGCAATTCACATTGCAAAAAGTTCTAATGGGTCTCAAAATGTTTATTAGAGTCTAATAAGTAAATAATAAAAGTATAACAGTTAACCAATAAAAGGTTTGTCTGTTATCGTTAAAAGAACTTAACTAAAAAATTTACACTATACCATAGCTATATAGGTCCTAAAAAGTGCCTTGTGAACTATATGGTGCCAAATGTGCAATTCACATTGCAGAAAGTTCTAACGGGTCTCAAAATGTTTATTAGAGTCTAATAAGTAAATAATAAAAGTATAACAGTTAACCAATAAAAGGTTTGTCTGTTATCGTTAAAAGAACTTAACTAAAAAATTTGCACTATACATTAGTTATATAGGTCCTAAAAAGTGCCTTGTCAACTATATGGTGCCAAATGTGCAATTCACATTGCAAAAAGTTCTAACGGGTCTCAAAATGTTTAGTAGAGTCTAATAAGTAAATAATAAAAGTATAACAGTTAACCAATAAAAGGTTTGTCTGTTATCGTTAAAAGAACTTAACTAAAAAATTTGCACTATACATTAGTTATATAGGTCCTAAAAAGTGCCTTGTGAACTATATGGTGCCAAATGTGTAATTCAAATTGCAAAAAGTTCTAACGGGTCTCAAAATGTTTATTAGAGTCTAATAAGTAAATAATAAAAGTATAACAGTTAATCAATAAAAGGTTTGTCTGTTATCGTTAAAAGAACTTAACTAAAAAATTTGCACTATACATTAGCTATATAGGTCCTAAAAAGTGCCTTGTAAACTATATGGTGCCAAATGTGCAATTCACATTGCAAAAAGTTCTAACGGGTCTCAAAATGTTTATTAGAGTCTAATAAGTAAATAATAAAAGTATAACAGTTAACCAATAAAAGGTTTGTCTGTTATCGTTAAAAGAACTTAACTAAAAAATTTACACTATACATTAGCTATATAGGTCCTAAAAAGTGCCTTGTGAACTATATGGTGCCAAATGTGCAATTCACATTGCAAAAAGTTCTAACGGGTCTCAAAATGTTTATTAGAGTCTAATAAGTAAATAATAAAAGTATAACAGTTAACCAATAAAAGGTTTGTCTGTTATCGTTAAAAGAACTTAACTAAAAAATTTGCACTATACATTAGTTATATAGGTCCTAAAAAGTGCCTTGTGAACTATATGGTGCCAAATGTGCAATTCACATTGCAAAAAGTTCTAACGGGTCTCAAAATGTTTATTAGGGTCTAATAAGTAAATAATAAAAGTATAACAGTTAACCAATAAAAGGTTTGTCTGTTATCGTTAAAAGAACTTAACTAAAAAATTTCCACTATACATTAGCTATATAGGTCCTAAAAAGTGCCTTGTAAACTATATGGTGCCAAATGTGCAATTCACATTGCAAAAAGTTCTAACGGGTATCAAAATGTTTATTAGAGTCTAATAAGTAAATATTAAAAGTATAACAGTTAACCAATAAAAGGTTTGTCTGTTATCGTTAAAAGAACTTAACTAAAAAATTTACACTATACATTAGCTATATAGGTCCTAAAAAGTGCCTTGTGAACTATATGGTGCCAAATGTGCAATTCACATTGCGAAAAGTTCTAACGGGTCTCAAAATGTTTATTAGAGTCTAATAAGTAAATAATAAAAGTATAACAGTTAACCAATAAAAGGTTTGTCTGTTATCGTTAAAAGAACTTAACTAAAAAATTTACACTATACATTAGCTATATAGGTCCTAAAAAGTGCCTTGTGAACTATATGGTGCCAAATGTGCAATTCACATTGCAAAAAGTTCTAACGGGTCTCAAAATGTTTATTAGAGTCTAATAAGTAAATAATAAAAGTATAACAGTTAACCAATAAAAGGTTTGTCTGTTATCGTTAAAAGAACTTAACTAAAATATTTACACTATACATTAGTTATATAGGTCCTAAAAAGTGCCTTGTGAACTATATGGTGCTAAATGTGCAATTCACATTGCAAAAAGTTCTAACGGGTCTCAAAATGTTTATTAGAGTCTAATAAGTAAATAATAAAAGTATAACAGTTAACCAATAAAAGGTTTGTCTGTTATCGTTAAAAGAACTTAACTAAAAAATTTGCACTATACATTAGTTATATAGGTCCTAAAAAGTGCCTTGTGAACTATATGGTGCCAAATGTGCAATTCACATTGCAAAAAGTTCTAACGGGTCTCAAAATGTTTATTAGAGTCTAATAAGTAAATAATAAAAGTATAACAGTTAACCAATAAAAGGTTTGTCTGTTATCGTTAAAAGAACTTAACTAAAAAATTTGCACTATACATTAGTTATATAGGTCCTAAAAAGTGCCTTGTCAACTATATGGTGCCAAATGTGCAATTCACATTGCAAAAAGTTCTAACGGGTCTCAAAATGTTTATTAGAGTCTAATAAGTAAATAATAAAAGTATAACAGTTAACCAATAAAAGGTTTGTCTGTTATCGTTAAAAGAACTTAACTAAAAAATTTACACTATACATTAGTTATATAGGTCCTAAAAAGTGCCTTGTCAACTATATGGTGCCAAATGTGCAATTCACATTGCAAAAAGTTCTAACGGGTCTCAAAATGTTTATTAGAGTCTAATAAGTAAATAATAAAAGTATAACAGTTAACCAATAAAAGGTTTGTCTGTTATCGTTAAAAGAACTTAACTAAAAAATTTGCACTATACATTAGTTATATAGGTCCTAAAAAGTGCCTTGTGAACTATATGGTGCCAAATGTGCAATTCACATTGCAAAAAGTTCTAATGGGTCTCAAAATGTTTATTAGAGTCTAATAAGTAAATAATAAAAGTATAACAGTTAACCAATAAAAGGTTTGTCTGTTATCGTTAAAAGAACTTAACTAAAAAATTTACACTATACATTAGTTATATAGGTCCTAAAAAGTGCCTTGTGAACTATATGGTGCCAAATGTGCAATTCACATTGCAGAAAGTTATAACGGGTCTCAAAATGTTTATTAGAGTCTAATAAGTAAATAATAAAAGTATAACAGTTAACCAATAAAAGGTTTGTCTGTTATCGTTAAAAGAACTTAACTAAAAAATTTGCACTATACATTAGTTATATAGGTCCTAAAAAGTGCCTTGTGAACTATATGGTGCTAAATGTGCAATTCACATTGCAAAAAGTTCTAACGGGTCTCAAAATGTTTATTAGAGTCTAATAAGTAAATAATAAAAGTATAACAGTTAACCAATAAAAGGTTTGTCTGTTATCGTTAAAAGAACTTAACTAAAAAATTTGCACTATACATTAGTTATATAGGTCCTAAAAAGTGCCTTGTGAACTATATGGTGCCAAATGTGCAATTCACATTGCAAAAAGTTCTAACGGGTCTCAAAATGTTTATTAGGGTCTAATAAGTAAATAATAAAAGTATAACAGTTAACCAATAAAAGGTTTGTCTGTTATCGTTAAAAGAACTTAACTAAAAAATTTGCACTATACATTAGTTATATAGGTCCTAAAAAGTGCCTTGTGAACTATATGGTGCCAAATGTGTAATTCAAATTGCAAAAAGTTCTAACGGGTCTCAAAATGTTTATTAGAGTCTAATAAGTAAATAATAAAAGTATAACAGTTAATCAATAAAAGGTTTGTCTGTTATCGTTAAAAGAACTTAACTAAAAAATTTGCACTATACATTAGCTATATAGGTCCTAAAAAGTGCCTTGTAAACTATATGGTGCCAAATGTGCAATTCACATTGCAAAAAGTTCTAACGGGTCTCAAAATGTTTATTAGAGTCTAATAAGTAAATAATAAAAGTATAACAGTTAACCAATAAAAGGTTTGTCTGTTATCGTTAAAAGAACTTAACTAAAAAATTTACACTATACATTAGCTATATAGGTCCTAAAAAGTGCCTTGTGAACTATATGGTGCCAAATGTGCAATTCACATTGCAAAAAGTTCTAACGGGTCTCAAAATGTTTATTAGAGTCTAATAAGTAAATAATAAAAGTATAACAGTTAACCAATAAAAGGTTTGTCTGTTATCGTTAAAAGAACTTAACTAAAAAATTTGCACTATACATTAGTTATATAGGTCCTAAAAAGTGCCTTGTGAACTATATGGTGCCAAATGTGCAATTCACATTGCAAAAAGTTCTAACGGGTCTCAAAATGTTTATTAGGGTCTAATAAGTAAATAATAAAAGTATAACAGTTAACCAATAAAAGGTTTGTCTGTTATCGTTAAAAGAACTTAACTAAAAAATTTCCACTATACATTAGCTATATAGGTCCTAAAAAGTGCCTTGTCAACTATATGGTGCCAAATGTGCAATTCACATTGCAAAAAGTTCTAACGGGTCTCAAAATGTTTATTAGAGTCTAATAAGTAAATAATAAAAGTATAACAGTTAACCAATAAAAGGTTTGTCTGTTATCGTTAAAAGAACTTAACTAAAATATTTACACTATACATTAGTTATATAGGTCCTAAAAAGTGCCTTGTGAACTATATGGTGCTAAATGTGCAATTCACATTGCAAAAAGTTCTAACGGGTCTCAAAATGTTTATTAGAGTCTAATAAGTAAATAATAAAAGTATAACAGTTAACCAATAAAAGGTTTGTCTGTTATCGTTAAAAGAACTTAACTAAAAAATTTGCACTATACATTAGTTATATAGGTCCTAAAAAGTGCCTTGTGAACTATATGGTGCCAAATGTGCAATTCACATTGCAAAAAGTTCTAACGGGTCTCAAAATGTTTATTAGAGTCTAATAAGTAAATAATAAAAGTATAACAGTTAACCAATAAAAGGTTTGTCTGTTATCGTTAAAAGAACTTAACTAAAAAATTTGCACTATACATTAGTTATATAGGTCCTAAAAAGTGCCTTGTGAACTATATGGTGCCAAATGTGCAATTCACATTGCAAAAAGTTCTAACGGGTCTCAAAATGTTTATTAGAGTCTAATAAGTAAATAATAAAAGTATAACAGTTAACCAATAAAAGGTTTGTCTGTTATCGTTAAAAGAACTTAACTAAAAAATTTACACTATACATTAGTTATATAGGTCCTAAAAAGTGCCTTGTGAACTATATGGTGCCAAATGTGCAATTCACATTGCAAAAAGTTCTAACGGGTCTCAAAATGTTTATTAGAGTCTAATAAGTAAATAATAAAAGTATAACAGTTAACCAATAAAAGGTTTGTCTGTTATCGTTAAAAGAACTTAACTAAAAAATTTGCACTATACATTAGTTATATAGGTCCTAAAAAGTGCCTTGTGAACTATATGGTGCCAAATGTGCAATTCACATTGCAAAAAGTTCTAACGGGTCTCAAAATGTTTATTAGAGTCTAATAAGTAAATAATAAAAGTATAACAGTTAACCAATAAAAGGTTTGTCTGTTATCGTTAAAAGAACTTAACTAAAAAATTTCCACTATACATTAGCTATATAGGTCCTAAAAAGTGCCTTGTAAACTATATGGTGCCAAATGTGCAATTCACATTGCTAAAAGTTCTAACGGGTATCAAAATGTTTATTAGAGTCTAATAAGTAAATATTAAAAGTATAACAGTTAACCAATAAAAGGTTTGTCTGTTATCGTTAAAAGAACTTAACTAAAAAATTTACACTATACATTAGCTATATAGGTCCTAAAAAGTGCCTTGTGAACTGTATGGTGCCAAATGTGCAATTCACATTGCGAAAAGTTCTAACGGGGCTCAAAATGTTTATTAGAGTCTAATAAGTAAATAATAAAAGTATAACAGTTAACCAATAAAAGGTTTGTCTGTTATCGTTAAAAGAACTTAACTAAAAAATTTACACTATACATTAGTTATATAGGTCCTAAAAAGTGCCTTGTGAACTATATGGTGCCAAATGTGCAATTCACATTGCAAAAAGTTCTAACGGGTCTCAAAATGTTTATTAGAGTCTAATAAGTAAATAATAAAAGTATAACAGTTAACCAATAAAAGGTTTGTCTGTTATCGTTAAAAGAACTTAACTAAAAAATTTACACTATACATTAGCTATATAGGTCCTAAAAAGTGCCTTGTGAACTATATGGTGCCAAATGTGCAATTCACATTGCAAAAAGTTCTAACGGGTCTCAAAATGTTTATTAGAGTCTAATAAGTAAATAATAAAAGTATAACAGTTAACCAATAAAAGGTTTGTCTGTTATCGTTAAAAGAACTTAACTAATATATTTACACTATACATTAGTTATATAGGTCCTAAAAAGTGCCTTGTGAACTATATGGTGCTAAATGTGCAATTCACATTGCAAAAAGTTCTAACGGGTCTCAAAATGTTTATTAGAGTCTAATAAGTAAATAATAAAAGTATAACAGTTAACCAATAAAAGGTTTGTCTGTTATCGTTAAAAGAACTTAACTAAAAAATTTGCACTATACATTAGTTATATAGGTCCTAAAAAGTGCCTTGTGAACTATATGGTGCCAAATGTGCAATTCACATTGCAAAAAGTTCTAACGGGTCTCAAAATGTTTATTAGAGTCTAATAAGTAAATAATAAAAGTATAACAGTTAACCAATAAAAGGTTTGTCTGTTATCGTTAAAAGAACTTAACTAAAAAATTTGCACTATACATTAGTTATATAGGTCCTAAAAAGTGCCTTGTCAACTATATGGTGCCAAATGTGCAATTCACATTGCAAAAAGTTCTAACGGGTCTCAAAATGTTTATTAGAGTCTAATAAGTAAATAATAAAAGTATAACAGTTAACCAATAAAAGGTTTGTCTGTTATCGTTAAAAGAACTTAACTAAAAAATTTACACTATACATTAGTTATATAGGTCCTAAAAAGTGCCTTGTGAACTATATGGTGCCAAATGTGCAATTCACATTGCAAAAAGTTCTAACGGGTCTCAAAATGTTTATTAGAGTCTAATAAGTAAATAATAAAAGTATAACAGTTAACCAATAAAAGGTTTGTCTGTTATCGTTAAAAGAACTTAACTAAAAAATTTGCACTATACATTAGTTATATAGGTCCTAAAAAGTGCCTTGTGAACTATATGGTGCCAAATGTGCAATTCACATTGCAAAAAGTTCTAATGGGTCTCAAAATGTTTATTAGAGTCTAATAAGTAAATAATAAAAGTATAACAGTTAACCAATAAAAGGTTTGTCTGTTATCGTTAAAAGAACTTAACTAAAAAATTTACACTATACATTAGTTATATAGGTCCTAAAAAGTGCCTTGTGAACTATATGGTGCCAAATGTGCAATTCACATTGCAGAAAGTTATAACGGGTCTCAAAATGTTTATTAGAGTCTAATAAGTAAATAATAAAAGTATAACAGTTAACCAATAAAAGGTTTGTCTGTTATCGTTAAAAGAACTTAACTAAAAAATTTGCACTATACATTAGTTATATAGGTCCTAAAAAGTGCCTTGTGAACTATATGGTGCTAAATGTGCAATTCACATTGCAAAAAGTTCTAACGGGTCTCAAAATGTTTATTAGAGTCTAATAAGTAAATAATAAAAGTATAACAGTTAACCAATAAAAGGTTTGTCTGTTATCGTTAAAAGAACTTAACTAAAAAATTTCCACTATACATTAGCTATATAGGTCCTAAAAAGTGCCTTGTAAACTATATGGTGCCAAATGTGCAATTCACATTGCTAAAAGTTCTAACGGGTATCAAAATGTTTATTAGAGTCTAATAAGTAAATATTAAAAGTATAACAGTTAACCAATAAAAGGTTTGTCTGTTATCGTTAAAAGAACTTAACTAAAAAATTTACACTATACATTAGCTATATAGGTCCTAAAAAGTGCCTTGTGAACTATATGGTGCCAAATGTGCAATTCACATTGCGAAAAGTTCTAACGGGTCTCAAAATGTTTATTAGAGTCTAATAAGTAAATAATAAAAGTATAACAGTTAACCAATAAAAGGTTTGTCTGTTATCGTTAAAAGAACTTAACTAAAAAATTTACACTATACATTAGTTATATAGGTCCTAAAAAGTGCCTTGTGAACTATATGGTGCCAAATGTGCAATTCACATTGCAAAAAGTTCTAACGGGTCTCAAAATGTTTATTAGAGTCTAATAAGTAAATAATAAAAGTATAACAGTTAACCAATAAAAGGTTTGTCTGTTATCGTTAAAAGAACTTAACTAAAAAATTTACACTATACATTAGCTATATAGGTCCTAAAAAGTGCCTTGTGAACTATATGGTGCCAAATGTGCAATTCACATTGCAAAAAGTTCTAACGGGTCTCAAAATGTTTATTAGAGTCTAATAAGTAAATAATAAAAGTATAACAGTTAACCAATAAAAGGTTTGTCTGTTATCGTTAAAAGAACTTAACTAAAATATTTACACTATACATTAGTTATATAGGTCCTAAAAAGTGCCTTGTGAACTATATGGTGCTAAATGTGCAATTCACATTGCAAAAAGTTCTAACGGGTCTCAAAATGTTTATTAGAGTCTAATAAGTAAATAATAAAAGTATAACAGTTAACCAATAAAAGGTTTGTCTGTTATCGTTAAAAGAACTTAATCAAAAAATTTGCACTATACATTAGTTATATAGGTCCTAAAAAGTGCCTTGTGAACTATATGGTGCCAAATGTGCAATTCACATTGCAAAAAGTTCTAACGGGTCTCAAAATGTTTATTAGAGTCTAATAAGTAAATAATAAAAGTATAACAGTTAACCAATAAAAGGTTTGTCTGTTATCGTTAAAAGAACTTAACTAAAATATTTACACTATACATTAGTTATATAGGTCCTAAAAAGTGCCTTGTGAACTATATGGTGCCAAATGTGCAATTCACATTGCAAAAAGTTCTAACGGGTCTCAAAATGTTTATTAGAGTCTAATAAGTAAATAATAAAAGTATAACAGTTAACCAATAAAAGGTTTGTCTGTTATCGTTAAAAGAACTTAACTAAAAAATTTGCACTATACATTAGTTATATAGGTCCTAAAAAGTGCCTTGTCAACTATATGGTGCCAAATGTGCAATTCACATTGCAAAAAGTTCTAACGGGTCTCAAAATGTTTATTAGAGTCTAATAAGTAAATAATAAAAGTATAACAGTTACCAATAAAAGGTTTGTCTGTTATCGTTAAAAGAACTTAACTAAAAAATTTACACTATACATTAGTTATATAGGTCCTAAAAAGTGCCTTGTGAACTATATGGTGCCAAATGTGCAATTCACATTGCAAAAAGTTCTAACGGGTCTCAAAATGTTTATTAGAGTCTAATAAGTAAATAATAAAAGTATAACAGTTAACCAATAAAAGGTTTGTCTGTTATCGTTAAAAGAACTTAACTAAAAAATTTGCACTATACATTAGTTATATAGGTCCTAAAAAGTGCCTTGTGAACTATATGGTGCCAAATGTGCAATTCACATTGCAAAAAGTTCTAATGGGTCTCAAAATGTTTATTAGAGTCTAATAAGTAAATAATAAAAGTATAACAGTTAACCAATAAAAGGTTTGTCTGTTATCGTTAAAAGAACTTAACTAAAAAATTTACACTATACATTAGTTATATAGGTCCTAAAAAGTGCCTTGTGAACTATATGGTGCCAAATGTGCAATTCACATTGCAGAAAGTTATAACGGGTCTCAAAATGTTTATTAGAGTCTAATAAGTAAATAATAAAAGTATAACAGTTAACCAATAAAAGGTTTGTCTGTTATCGTTAAAAGAACTTAACTAAAAAATTTGCACTATACCTTAGTTATATAGGTCCTAAAAAGTGCCTTGTGAACTATATGGTGCTAAATGTGCAATTCACATTGCAAAAAGTTCTAACGGGTCTCAAAATGTTTATTAGAGTCTAATAAGTAAATAATAAAAGTATAACAGTTAACCAATAAAAGGTTTGTCTGTTATCGTTAAAAGAACTTAACTAAAAAATTTGCACTATACATTAGTTATATAGGTCCTAAAAAGTGCCTTGTGAACTATATGGTGCCAAATGTGCAATTCACATTGCAAAAAGTTCTAACGGGTCTCAAAATGTTTATTAGAGTCTAATAAGTAAATAATAAAAGTATAACAGTTAACCAATAAAAGGTTTGTCTGTTATCGTTAAAAGAACTTAACTAAAAAATTTGCACTATACATTAGTTATATAGGTCCTAAAAAGTGCCTTGTGAACTATATGGTGCCAAATGTGCAATTCACATTGCAAAAAGTTCTAACGGGTCTCAAAATGTTTATTAGAGTCTAATAAGTAAATAATAAAAGTATAACAGTTAACCAATAAAAGGTTTGTCTGTTATCGTTAAAAGAACTTAACTAAAAAATTTGCACTATACATTAGTTATATAGGTCCTAAAAAGTGCCTTGTGAACTATATGGTGCCAAATGTGCAATTCACATTGCAAAAAGTTCTAACGGGTCTCAAAATGTTTATTAGAGTCTAATAAGTAAATAATAAAAGTATAACAGTTAACCAATAAAAGGTTTGTCTGTTATCGTTAAAAGAACTTAACTAAAAAATTTGCACTATACATTAGTTATATAGGTCCTAAAAAGTGCCTTGTGAACTATATGGTGTCAAATGTGCAATTCACATTGCAAAAAGTTCTAACGGGTCTCAAAATGTTTATTAGAGTCTAATAAGTAAATAATAAAAGTATAACAGTTAACCAATAAAAGGTTTGTCTGTTATCGTTAAAAGAACTTAACTAAAAAATTTGCACTATACATTAGTTATATAGGTCCTAAAAAGTGCCTTGTGAACTATATGGTGCCAAATGTGCAATTCACATTGCAAAAATTTGTAACGGGTCTCAAAATGTTTATTAGAGTCTAATAAGTAAATAATAAAAGTATAACAGTTAACCAATAAAAGGTTTGTCTGTTATCGTTAAAAGAACTTAACTAAAAAATTTGCACTATACATTAGTTATATAGGTCCTAAAAAGTGCCTTGTGAACTATATGGTGCCAAATGTGCAATTCACATTGCAAAAAGTTCTAACGGGTCTCAAAATGTTTATTAGAGTCTAATAAGTAAATAATAAAAGTATAACAGTTAACCAATAAAAGGTTTGTCTGTTATCGTTAAAAGAACTTAACTAAAAAATTTCCACTATACATTAGTTATATAGGTCCTAAAAAGTGCCTTGTGAACTATATGGTGCCAAATGTGCAATTCACATTGCAAAAAGTTCTAACGGGTCTCAAAATGTTTATTAGAATCTAATAAGTAAATAATAAAAGTATAACAGTTAACCAATAAAAGGTTTGTCTGTTATCGTTAAAAGAACTTAACTAAAAAATTTGCACTATACATTAGTTATATAGGTCCTAAAAAGTGCCTTGTCAACTATATGGTGCCAAATGTGCAATTCACATTGCAAAAAGTTCTAACGGGTCTCAAAATGTTTATTAGAGTCTAATAAGTAAATAATAAAAGTATAACAGTTAACCAATAAAAGGTTTGTCTGTTATCGTTAGAAGAACTTAACTAAAAAATTTGCACTATACATTAGTTATATAGGTCCTAAAAAGTGCCTTGTGAACTATATGGTGCCAAATGTGCAATTCACATTGCAAAAAGTTCTAACGGGTCTCAAAATGTTTATTAGAGTCTAATAAGTAAATAATAAAAGTATAACAGTTAACCAATAAAAGGTTTGTCTGTTATCGTTAAAAGAACTTAACTAAAAAATTTACACTATACATTAGCTATATAGATCCTAAAAAGTGCCTTGTAAACTATATGGTGCAAAATGTGCAATTCACATTGCTAAAAGTTCTAACGGGTCTCAAAATGTTTATTAGAGTCTAATAAGTAAATAATAAAAGTATAACAGTTAACCAATAAAAGGTTTGTCTGTTATCGTTAAAAGAACTTAACTAAAAAATTTGCACTATACATTAGCTATATAGGTCCTAAAAAGTGCCTTGTGAACTATATGGTGCCAAATGTGCAATTCACATTGCAAAAAGTTCTAACGGGTCTCAAAATGTTTATTAGAGTCTAATAAGTAAATAATAAAAGTATAACAGTTAACCAATAAAAGGTTTGTCTGTTATCGTTAAAAGAACTTAACTAAAAAATTTACACTATACATTAGTTATATAGGTCCTAAAAAGTGCCTTGTGAACTATATGGTGCCAAATGTGCAATTCACATTGCAAAAAGTTCTAACGGGTCTCAAAATGTTTATTAGAGTCTAATAAGTAAATAATAAAAGTATAACAGTTAACCAATAAAAGTTTTGTCTGTTATCGTTAAAAGAACTTAACTAAAAAATTTACACTATACATTAGCTATATAGGTCCTAAAAAGTGCCTTGTGAACTATATGGTGCCAAATGTGCAATTCACATTGCAAAAAGTTCTAACGGGTCTCAAAATGTTTATTAGAGTCTAATAAGTAAATAATAAAAGTATAACAGTTAACCAATAAAAGGTTTGTCTGTTATCGTTAAAAGAACTTAACTAAAAAATTTGTACTATACATTAGTTATATAGGTCCTAAAAAGTGCCTTGTGAACTATATGGTGCCAAATGTGCAATTCACATCGCAGGAAGTTCTATCGGGTCTCAAAATGTTTATTAGAGTCTAATAAGTAAATAATAAAAGTATAACAGTTAACCAATAAAAGGTTTGTCTGTTATCGTTAAAAGAACTTAACTAAAAAATTTGCACTATACATTAGTTATATAGGTCCTAAAAAGTGCCTTGTGAACTATATGGTGCCAAATGTGCAATTCACATTGCAAAAAGTTCTAACGGGTCTCAAAATGTTTATTAGAGTCTAATAAGTAAATAATAAAAGTATAACAGTTAACCAATAAAAGGTTTGTCTGTTATCGTTAGAAGAACTTAACTAAAAAATTTGCACTATACATTAGTTATATAGGTCCTAAAAAGTGCCTTGTGAACTATATGGTGCCAAATGTGCAATTCACATTGCAAAAAGTTCTAACGGGTCTCAAAATGTTTATTAGAGTCTAATAAGTAAATAATAAAAGTATAACAGTTAACCAATAAAAGGT
The DNA here is from genome assembly GCF_947623445.1 of Clavelina lepadiformis. NCBI lineage: Eukaryota > Metazoa > Chordata > Ascidiacea > Aplousobranchia > Clavelinidae > Clavelina > Clavelina lepadiformis. The sequence goes on along the minus strand of NC_135243.1, from coordinate 12,942,276 downwards.
TTGTCTGTTATCGTTAAAAGAACTTAACTGAAAAATTTACACTATACATTAGCTATATAGGTCCTAAAAAGTGCCTTGTGAACTATATGGTGCCAAATGTGCAATTCACATTGCAAAAAGTTCTAACGGGTCTCAAAATGTTTATTAGAGTCTAATAAGTAAATCATAAAAGTATAACAGTTAACCAATAAAAGGTTTGTCTGTTATCGTTAAAAGAACTTAACTAAAAAATTTCCACTATACATTAGCTATATAGGTCCTAAAAAGTGCCTTGTAAACTATATGGTGCCAAATGTGCAATTCACATTGCTAAAAGTTCTAACGGGTCTCAAAATGTTTATTAGAGTCTAATAAGTAAATAATAAAAGTATAACAGTTAACCAATAAAAGGTTTGTCTGTTATCGTTAAAAGAACTTAACTAAAAAATTTACACTACACATTAGCTATAAAGGTCCTAAAAAGTGCCTTGTGAACTATATGGTGCCAAATGTGCAATTCACATTGCAAAAAGTTCTAACGGGGCTCAAAATGTTTATTAGAGTCTAATAAGTAAATAATAAAAGTATAACAGTTAACCAATAAAAGGTTTGTCTGTTATCGTTAAAAGAACTTAACTAAAAAATTTACACTATACATTAGTTATATAGGTCCTAAAAAGTGCCTTGTGAACTATATGGTGCCAAATGTGCAATTCACATTGCAAAAAGTTCTAACGGGTCTCAAAATGTTTATTAGAGTCTAATAAGTAAATAATAAAAGTATAACAGTTAACCAATAAAAGGTTTGTCTGTTATCGTTAAAAGAACTTAACTAAAAAATTTACACTATACATTAGCTATATAGGTCCTAAAAAGTGCCTTGTGAACTATATGGTGCCAAATGTGCAATTCACATTGCAAAAAGTTCTAACGGGTCTCAAAATGTTTATTAGAGTCTAATAAGTAAATAATAAAAGTATAACAGTTAACCAATAAAAGGTTTGTCTGTTATCGTTAAAAGAACTTAACTAAAAAATTTGTACTATACATTAGTTATATAGGTCCTAAAAAGTGCCTTGTGAACTATATGGTGCCAAATGTGCAATTCACATCGCAGGAAGTTCTATCGGGTCTCAAAATGTTTATTAGAGTCTAATAAGTAAATAATAAAAGTATAACAGTTAACCAATAAAAGGTTTGTCTGTTATCGTTAAAAGAACTTAACTAAAAAATTTGCACTATACATTAGTTATATAGGTCCTAAAAAGTGCCTTGTGAACTATATGGTGCCAAATGTGCAATTCACATTGCAAAAAGTTCTAACGGGTCTCAAAATGTTTATTAGAGTCTAATAAGTAAATAATAAAAGTATAACAGTTAACCAATAAAAGGTTTGTCTGTTATCGTTAGAAGAACTTAACTAAAAAATTTGCACTATACATTAGTTATATAGGTCCTAAAAAGTGCCTTGTGAACTATATGGTGCCAAATGTGCAATTCACATTGCAAAAAGTTCTAACGGGTCTCAAAATGTTTATTAGAGTCTAATAAGTAAATAATAAAAGTATAACAGTTAACCAATAAAAGGTTTGTCTGTTATCGTTAAAAGAACTTAACTGAAAAATTTACACTATACATTAGCTATATAGGTCCTAAAAAGTGCCTTGTGAACTATATGGTGCCAAATGTGCAATTCACATTGCAAAAAGTTCTAACGGGTCTCAAAATGTTTATTAGAGTCTAATAAGTAAATAATAAAAGTATAACAGTTAACCAATAAAAGGTTTGTCTGTTATCGTTAAAAGAACTTAACTAAAAAATTTACACTATACATTAGTTATATAGGTCCTAAAAAGTGCCTTGTGAACTATACGGTGCCAAATGTGCAATTCACATTGCAAAAAGTTCTAACGGGTCTCAAAATGTTTATTAGAGTCTAATAAGTAAATCATAAAAGTATAACAGTTAACCAATAAAAGGTTTGTCTGTTATCGTTAAAAGAACTTAACTAAAAAATTTCCACTATACATTAGCTATATAGGTCCTAAAAAGTGCCTTGTAAACTATATGGTGCCAAATGTGCAATTCACATTGCTAAAAGTTCTAACGGGTCTCAAAATGTTTATTAGAGTCTAATAAGTAAATAATAAAAGTATAACAGTTAACCAATAAAAGGTTTGTCTGTTATCGTTAAAAGAACTTAACTAAAAAATTTACACTACACATTATCTATATAGGTCCTAAAAAGTGCCTTGTCAACTATATGGTGCCAAATGTGAAATTCACATTGCAAAAAGTTCTAACGGGGCTCAAAATGTTTATTAGAGTCTAATAAGTAAATAATAAAAGTATAACAGTTAACCAATAAAAGGTTTGTCTGTTATCGTTAAAAGAACTTAACTAAAAAATTTACACTATACATTAGTTATATAGGTCCTAAAAAGTGCCTTGTGAACTATATGGTGCCAAATGTGCAATTCACATTGCAGAAAGTTCTAACGGGTCTCAAAATGTTTATTAGAGTCTAATAAGTAAATAATAAAAGTATAACAGTTAACCAATAAAAGGTTTGTCTGTTATCGTTAAAAGAACTTAACTAAAAAATTTACACTATACATTAGCTATATAGGTTTTAAAAAGTGCCTTGTGAACTATATGGTGCCAAATGTGCAATTCACATTGGAAAAAGTTCTAACGGGTCTCAAAATGTTTATTAGAGTCTAATAAGTAAATAATAAAAGTATAACAGTTAACCAATAAAAGGTTTGTCTGTTATCGTTAAAAGAACTTAACTAAAAAATTTACACTATACATTAGTTATATAGGTCCTAAAAAGTGCCTTGTGAACTATATGGTGCCAAATTTGCAATTCACATTGCAAAAAGTTCTAACGGGTCTCAAAATGTTTATTAGAGTCTAATAAGTAAATAATAAAAGTATAACAGTTAACCAATAAAAGGTTTGTCTGTTATCGTTAAAAGAACTTAACTAAAAAATTTACACTATACATTAGTTATATAGGTCCTAAAAAGTGCTTTGTGAACTATATGGTGCCAAATGTGCAATTCACATTGCAAAAAGTTCTAACGGGTCTCAAAATGTTTATTAGAGTCTAATAAGTAAATAATAAAAGTATAACAGTTAACCAATAAAAGGTTTGTCTGTTATCGTTAAAAGAACTTAACTAAAAAATTTGCACTATACATTAGTTATATAGGTCCTAAAAAGTGCCTTGTCAACTATATGGTGCCAAATGTGCAATTCACATTGCAAAAAGTTCTAACGGGTCTCAAAATGTTTAGTAGAGTCTAATAAGTAAATAATAAAAGTATAACAGTTAACCAATAAAAGGTTTGTCTGTTATCGTTAAAAGAACTTAACTAAAAAATTTGCACTATACATTAGTTATATAGGTCCTAAAAAGTGCCTTGTGAACTTTATGGTGCCAAATGTGCAATTCACATTGCAAAATGTTCTAACGGGTCTCAAAATGTTTATTAGAGTCTAATAAGTAAATAATAAAAGTATAACAGTTAACCAATAAAAGGTTTGTCTGTTATCGTTAGAAGAACTTAACTAAAAAATTTGCACTATACATTAGTTATATAGGTCCTAAAAAGTGCCTTGTGAACTATATGGTGCCAAATGTGCAATTCACATTGCAAAAAGTTCTAACGGGTCTCAAAATGTTTATTAGAGTCTAATAAGTAAATAATAAAAGTATAACAGTTAACCAATAAAAGGTTTGTCTGTTATCGTTAAAAGAACTTAACTGAAAAATTTACACTATACATTAGCTATATAGGTCCTAAAAAGTGCCTTGTGAACTATATGGTGCCAAATGTGCAATTCACATTGCAAAAAGTTCTAACGGGTCTCAAAATGTTTATTAGAGTCTAATAAGTAAATAATAAAAGTATAACAGTTAACCAATAAAAGGTTTGTCTGTTATCGTTAAAAGAACTTAACTAAAAAATTTCCACTATACATTAGCTATATAGGTCCTAAAAAGTGCCTTGTAAACTATATGGTGCCAAATGTGCAATTCACATTGCTAAAAGTTCTAACGGGTCTCAAAATGTTTATTAGAGTCTAATAAGTAAATAATAAAAGTATAACAGTTAACCAATAAAAGGTTTGTCTGTTATCGTTAAAAGAACTTAACTAAAAAATTTACACTACACATTAGCTATAAAGGTCCTAAAAAGTGCCTTGTGAACTATATGGTGCCAAATGTGCAATTCACATTGCAAAAAGTTCTAACGGGGCTCAAAATGTTTATTAGAGTCTAATAAGTAAATAATAAAAGTATAACAGTTAACCAATAAAAGGTTTGTCTGTTATCGTTAAAAGAACTTAACTAAAAAATTTACACTATACATTAGTTATATAGGTCCTAAAAAGTGCCTTGTGAACTATATGGTGCCAAATGTGCAATTCACATTGCAAAAAGTTCTAACGGGTCTCAAAATGTTTATTAGAGTCTAATAAGTAAATAATAAAAGTATAACAGTTAACCAATAAAAGGTTTGTCTGTTATCGTTAAAAGAACTTAACTAAAAAATTTACACTATACATTAGCTATATAGGTCCTAAAAAGTGCCTTGTGAACTATATGGTGCCAAATGTGCAATTCACATTGCAAAAAGTTCTAACGGGTCTCAAAATGTTTATTAGAGTCTAATAAGTAAATAATAAAAGTATAACAGTTAACCAATAAAAGGTTTGTCTGTTATCGTTAAAAGAACTTAACTAAAAAATTTGTACTATACATTAGTTATATAGGTCCTAAAAAGTGCCTTGTGAACTATATGGTGCCAAATGTGCAATTCACATCGCAGGAAGTTCTATCGGGTCTCAAAATGTTTATTAGAGTCTAATAAGTAAATAATAAAAGTATAACAGTTAACCAATAAAAGGTTTGTCTGTTATCGTTAGAAGAACTTAACTAAAAAATTTGCACTATACATTAGTTATATAGGTCCTAAAAAGTGCCTTGTGAACTATATGGTGCCAAATGTGCAATTCACATTGCAAAAAGTTCTAACGGGTCTCAAAATGTTTATTAGAGTCTAATAAGTAAATAATAAAAGTATAACAGTTAACCAATAAAAGGTTTGTCTGTTATCGTTAAAAGAACTTAACTGAAAAATTTACACTATACATTAGCTATATAGGTCCTAAAAAGTGCCTTGTGAACTATATGGTGCCAAATGTGCAATTCACATTGCAAAAAGTTCTAACGGGTCTCAAAATGTTTATTAGAGTCTAATAAGTAAATAATAAAAGTATAACAGTTAACCAATAAAAGGTTTGTCTGTTATCGTTAAAAGAACTTAACTAAAAACTTTACACTATACATTAGTTATATAGGTCCTAAAAAGTGCCTTGTGAACTATACGGTGCCAAATGTGCAATTCACATTGCAAAAAGTTCTAACGGGTCTCAAAATGTTTATTAGAGTCTAATAAGTAAATCATAAAAGTATAACAGTTAACCAATAAAGGGTTTGTCTGTTATCGTTAAAAGAACTTAACTAAAAAATTTCCACTATACATTAGCTATATAGGTCCTAAAAAGTGCCTTGTAAACTATATGGTGCCAAATGTGCAATTCACATTGCTAAAAGTTCTAACGGGTCTCAAAATGTTTATTAGAGTCTAATAAGTAAATAATAAAAGTATAACAGTTAACCAATAAAAGGTTTGTCTGTTATCGTTAAAAGAACTTAACTAAAAAATTTACACTATACATTAGTTATATAGGTCCTAAAAAGTGCCTTGTGAACTATATGGTGCCAAATGTGCAATTCACATTGCAGAAAGTTCTAACGGGTCTCAAAATGTTTATTAGAGTCTAATAAGTAAATAATAAAAGTATAACAGTTAACCAATAAAAGGTTTGTCTGTTATCGTTAAAAGAACTTAACTGAAAAATTTACACTATACATTAGCTATATAGGTCCTAAAAAGTGCCTTGTGAACTATATGGTGCCAAATGTGCAATTCACATTGCAAAAAGTTCTAACGGGTCTCAAAATGTTTATTAGAGTCTAATAAGTAAATAATAAAAGTATAACAGTTAACCAATAAAAGGTTTGTCTGTTATCGTTAAAAGAACTTAACTAAAAAATTTACACTATACATTAGTTATATAGGTCCTAAAAAGTGCCTTGTGAACTATACGGTGCCAAATGTGCAATTCACATTGCAAAAAGTTCTAACGGGTCTCAAAATGTTTATTAGAGTCTAATAAGTAAATCATAAAAGTATAACAGTTAACCAATAAAAGGTTTGTCTGTTATCGTTAAAAGAACTTAACTAAAAAATTTCCACTATACATTAGCTATATAGGTCCTAAAAAGTGCCTTGTAAACTATATGGTGCCAAATGTGCAATTCACATTGCTAAAAGTTCTAACGGGTCTCAAAATGTTTATTAGAGTCTAATAAGTAAATAATAAAAGTATAACAGTTAACCAATAAAAGGTTTGTCTGTTATCGTTAAAAGAACTTAACTAAAAAATTTACACTACACATTATCTATATAGGTCCTAAAAAGTGCCTTGTCAACTATATGGTGCCAAATGTGAAATTCACATTGCAAAAAGTTCTAACGGGGCTCAAAATGTTTATTAGAGTCTAATAAGTAAATAATAAAAGTATAACAGTTAACCAATAAAAGGTTTGTCTGTTATCGTTAAAAGAACTTAACTAAAAAATTTACACTATACATTAGTTATATAGGTCCTAAAAAGTGCCTTGTGAACTATATGGTGCCAAATGTGCAATTCACATTGCAGAAAGTTCTAACGGGTCTCAAAATGTTTATTAGAGTCTAATAAGTAAATAATAAAAGTATAACAGTTAACCAATAAAAGGTTTGTCTGTTATCGTTAAAAGAACTTAACTAAAAAATTTACACTATACATTAGCTATATAGGTTTTAAAAAGTGCCTTGTGAACTATATGGTGCCAAATGTGCAATTCACATTGGAAAAAGTTCTAACGGGTCTCAAAATGTTTATTAGAGTCTAATAAGTAAATAATAAAAGTATAACAGTTAACCAATAAAAGGTTTGTCTGTTATCGTTAAAAGAACTTAACTAAAAAATTTACACTATACATTAGTTATATAGGTCCTAAAAAGTGCCTTGTGAACTATATGGTGCCAAATTTGCAATTCACATTGCAAAAAGTTCTAACGGGTCTCAAAATGTTTATTAGAGTCTAATAAGTAAATAATAAAAGTATAACAGTTAACCAATAAAAGGTTTGTCTGTTATCGTTAAAAGAACTTAACTAAAAAATTTACACTATACATTAGTTATATAGGTCCTAAAAAGTGCTTTGTGAACTATATGGTGCCAAATGTGCAATTCACATTGCAAAAAGTTCTAACGGGTCTCAAAATGTTTATTAGAGTCTAATAAGTAAATAATAAAAGTATAACAGTTAACCAATAAAAGGTTTGTCTGTTATCGTTAAAAGAACTTAACTAAAAACTTTACACTATACATTAGTTATATAGGTCCTAAAAAGTGCCTTGTGAACTATACGGTGCCAAATGTGCAATTCACATTGCAAAAAGTTCTAACGGGTCTCAAAATGTTTATTAGAGTCTAATAAGTAAATCATAAAAGTATAACAGTTAACCAATAAAGGGTTTGTCTGTTATCGTTAAAAGAACTTAACTAAAAAATTTCCACTATACATTAGCTATATAGGTCCTAAAAAGTGCCTTGTAAACTATATGGTGCCAAATGTGCAATTCACATTGCTAAAAGTTCTAACGGGTCTCAAAATGTTTATTAGAGTCTAATAAGTAAATAATAAAAGTATAACAGTTAACCAATAAAAGGTTTGTCTGTTATCGTTAAAAGAACTTAACTAAAAAATTTACACTATACATTAGTTATATAGGTCCTAAAAAGTGCCTTGTGAACTATATGGTGCCAAATGTGCAATTCACATTGCAGAAAGTTCTAACGGGTCTCAAAATGTTTATTAGAGTCTAATAAGTAAATAATAAAAGTATAACAGTTAACCAATAAAAGGTTTGTCTGTTATCGTTAAAAGAACTTAACTGAAAAATTTACACTATACATTAGCTATATAGGTCCTAAAAAGTGCCTTGTGAACTATATGGTGCCAAATGTGCAATTCACATTGCAAAAAGTTCTAACGGGTCTCAAAATGTTTATTAGAGTCTAATAAGTAAATAATAAAAGTATAACAGTTAACCAATAAAAGGTTTGTCTGTTATCGTTAAAAGAACTTAACTAAAAAATTTACACTATACATTAGTTATATAGGTCCTAAAAAGTGCCTTGTGAACTATACGGTGCCAAATGTGCAATTCACATTGCAAAAAGTTCTAACGGGTCTCAAAATGTTTATTAGAGTCTAATAAGTAAATCATAAAAGTATAACAGTTAACCAATAAAAGGTTTGTCTGTTATCGTTAAAAGAACTTAACTAAAAAATTTCCACTATACATTAGCTATATAGGTCCTAAAAAGTGCCTTGTAAACTATATGGTGCCAAATGTGCAATTCACATTGCTAAAAGTTCTAACGGGTCTCAAAATGTTTATTAGAGTCTAATAAGTAAATAATAAAAGTATAACAGTTAACCAATAAAAGGTTTGTCTGTTATCGTTAAAAGAACTTAACTAAAAAATTTACACTACACATTATCTATATAGGTCCTAAAAAGTGCCTTGTCAACTATATGGTGCCAAATGTGAAATTCACATTGCAAAAAGTTCTAACGGGGCTCAAAATGTTTATTAGAGTCTAATAAGTAAATAATAAAAGTATAACAGTTAACCAATAAAAGGTTTGTCTGTTATCGTTAAAAGAACTTAACTAAAAAATTTACACTATACATTAGTTATATAGGTCCTAAAAAGTGCCTTGTGAACTATATGGTGCCAAATGTGCAATTCACATTGCAGAAAGTTCTAACGGGTCTCAAAATGTTTATTAGAGTCTAATAAGTAAATAATAAAAGTATAACAGTTAACCAATAAAAGGTTTGTCTGTTATCGTTAAAAGAACTTAACTAAAAAATTTACACTATACATTAGCTATATAGGTTTTAAAAAGTGCCTTGTGAACTATATGGTGCCAAATGTGCAATTCACATTGGAAAAAGTTCTAACGGGTCTCAAAATGTTTATTAGAGTCTAATAAGTAAATAATAAAAGTATAACAGTTAACCAATAAAAGGTTTGTCTGTTATCGTTAAAAGAACTTAACTAAAAAATTTACACTATACATTAGTTATATAGGTCCTAAAAAGTGCCTTGTGAACTATATGGTGCCAAATTTGCAATTCACATTGCAAAAAGTTCTAACGGGTCTCAAAATGTTTATTAGAGTCTAATAAGTAAATAATAAAAGTATAACAGTTAACCAATAAAAGGTTTGTCTGTTATCGTTAAAAGAACTTAACTAAAAAATTTACACTATACATTAGTTATATAGGTCCTAAAAAGTGCTTTGTGAACTATATGGTGCCAAATGTGCAATTCACATTGCAAAAAGTTCTAACGGGTCTCAAAATGTTTATTAGAGTCTAATAAGTAAATAATAAAAGTATAACAGTTAACCAATAAAAGGTTTGTCTGTTATCGTTAAAAGAACTTAACTAAAAAATTTGCACTATACATTAGTTATATAGGTCCTAAAAAGTGCCTTGTCAACTATATGGTGCCAAATGTGCAATTCACATTGCAAAAAGTTCTAACGGGTCTCAAAATGTTTAGTAGAGTCTAATAAGTAAATAATAAAAGTATAACAGTTAACCAATAAAAGGTTTGTCTGTTATCGTTAAAAGAACTTAACTAAAAAATTTGCACTATACATTAGTTATATAGGTCCTAAAAAGTGCCTTGTGAACTTTATGGTGCCAAATGTGCAATTCACATTGCAAAATGTTCTAACGGGTCTCAAAATGTTTATTAGAGTCTAATAAGTAAATAATAAAAGTATAACAGTTAACCAATAAAAGGTTTGTCTGTTATCGTTAGAAGAACTTAACTAAAAAATTTGCACTATACATTAGTTATATAGGTCCTAAAAAGTGCCTTGTGAACTATATGGTGCCAAATGTGCAATTCACATTGCAAAAAGTTCTAACGGGTCTCAAAATGTTTATTAGAGTCTAATAAGTAAATAATAAAAGTATAACAGTTAACCAATAAAAGGTTTGTCTGTTATCGTTAAAAGAACTTAACTGAAAAATTTACACTATACATTAGCTATATAGGTCCTAAAAAGTGCCTTGTGAACTATATGGTGCCAAATGTGCAATTCACATTGCAAAAAGTTCTAACGGGTCTCAAAATGTTTATTAGAGTCTAATAAGTAAATAATAAAAGTATAACAGTTAACCAATAAAAGGTTTGTCTGTTATCGTTAAAAGAACTTAACTAAAAAATTTCCACTATACATTAGCTATATAGGTCCTAAAAAGTGCCTTGTAAACTATATGGTGCCAAATGTGCAATTCACATTGCTAAAAGTTCTAACGGGTCTCAAAATGTTTATTAGAGTCTAATAAGTAAATAATAAAAGTATAACAGTTAACCAATAAAAGGTTTGTCTGTTATCGTTAAAAGAACTTAACTAAAAAATTTACACTACACATTAGCTATAAAGGTCCTAAAAAGTGCCTTGTGAACTATATGGTGCCAAATGTGCAATTCACATTGCAAAAAGTTCTAACGGGGCTCAAAATGTTTATTAGAGTCTAATAAGTAAATAATAAAAGTATAACAGTTAACCAATAAAAGGTTTGTCTGTTATCGTTAAAAGAACTTAACTAAAAAATTTACACTATACATTAGTTATATAGGTCCTAAAAAGTGCCTTGTGAACTATATGGTGCCAAATGTGCAATTCACATTGCAAAAAGTTCTAACGGGTCTCAAAATGTTTATTAGAGTCTAATAAGTAAATAATAAAAGTATAACAGTTAACCAATAAAAGGTTTGTCTGTTATCGTTAAAAGAACTTAACTAAAAAATTTACACTATACATTAGCTATATAGGTCCTAAAAAGTGCCTTGTGAACTATATGGTGCCAAATGTGCAATTCACATTGCAAAAAGTTCTAACGGGTCTCAAAATGTTTATTAGAGTCTAATAAGTAAATAATAAAAGTATAACAGTTAACCAATAAAAGGTTTGTCTGTTATCGTTAAAAGAACTTAACTAAAAAATTTGTACTATACATTAGTTATATAGGTCCTAAAAAGTGCCTTGTGAACTATATGGTGCCAAATGTGCAATTCACATCGCAGGAAGTTCTATCGGGTCTCAAAATGTTTATTAGAGTCTAATAAGTAAATAATAAAAGTATAACAGTTAACCAATAAAAGGTTTGTCTGTTATCGTTAGAAGAACTTAACTAAAAAATTTGCACTATACATTAGTTATATAGGTCCTAAAAAGTGCCTTGTGAACTATATGGTGCCAAATGTGCAATTCACATTGCAAAAAGTTCTAACGGGTCTCAAAATGTTTATTAGAGTCTAATAAGTAAATAATAAAAGTATAACAGTTAACCAATAAAAGGTTTGTCTGTTATCGTTAAAAGAACTTAACTGAAAAATTTACACTATACATTAGCTATATAGGTCCTAAAAAGTGCCTTGTGAACTATATGGTGCCAAATGTGCAATTCACATTGCAAAAAGTTCTAACGGGTCTCAAAATGTTTATTAGAGTCTAATAAGTAAATAATAAAAGTATAACAGTTAACCAATAAAAGGTTTGTCTGTTATCGTTAAAAGAACTTAACTAAAAACTTTACACTATACATTAGTTATATAGGTCCTAAAAAGTGCCTTGTGAACTATACGGTGCCAAATGTGCAATTCACATTGCAAAAAGTTCTAACGGGTCTCAAAATGTTTATTAGAGTCTAATAAGTAAATCATAAAAGTATAACAGTTAACCAATAAAGGGTTTGTCTGTTATCGTTAAAAGAACTTAACTAAAAAATTTCCACTATACATTAGCTATATAGGTCCTAAAAAGTGCCTTGTAAACTATATGGTGCCAAATGTGCAATTCACATTGCTAAAAGTTCTAACGGGTCTCAAAATGTTTATTAGAGTCTAATAAGTAAATAATAAAAGTATAACAGTTAACCAATAAAAGGTTTGTCTGTTATCGTTAAAAGAACTTAACTAAAAAATTTACACTATACATTAGTTATATAGGTCCTAAAAAGTGCCTTGTGAACTATATGGTGCCAAATGTGCAATTCACATTGCAGAAAGTTCTAACGGGTCTCAAAATGTTTATTAGAGTCTAATAAGTAAATAATAAAAGTATAACAGTTAACCAATAAAAGGTTTGTCTGTTATCGTTAAAAGAACTTAACTAAAAAATTTACACTATACATTAGCTATATAGGTTTTAAAAAGTGCCTTGTGAACTATATGGTGCCAAATGTGCAATTCACATTGGAAAAAGTTCTAACGGGTCTCAAAATGTTTATTAGAGTCTAATAAGTAAATAATAAAAGTATAACAGTTAACCAATAAAAGGTTTGTCTGTTATCGTTAAAAGAACTTAACTAAAAAATTTACACTATACATTAGTTATATAGGTCCTAAAAAGTGCCTTGTGAACTATATGGTGCCAAATGTGCAATTCACATTGCAGAAAGTTCTAACGGGTCTCAAAATGTTTATTAGAGTCTAATAAGTAAATAATAAAAGTATAACAGTTAACCAATAAAAGGTTTGTCTGTTATCGTTAAAAGAACTTAACTAAAAAATTTACACTATACATTAGCTATATAGGTTTTAAAAAGTGCCTTGTGAACTATATGGTGCCAAATGTGCAATTCACATTGGAAAAAGTTCTAACGGGTCTCAAAATGTTTATTAGAGTCTAATAAGTAAATAATAAAAGTATAACAGTTAACCAATAAAAGGTTTGTCTGTTATCGTTAAAAGAACTTAACTAAAAAATTTACACTATACATTAGTTATATAGGTCCTAAAAAGTGCCTTGTGAACTATATGGTGCCAAATTTGCAATTCACATTGCAAAAAGTTCTAACGGGTCTCAAAATGTTTATTAGAGTCTAAAAAGTAAATAATAAAAGTATAACAGTTAACCAATAAAAGGTTTGTCTGTTATCGTTAAAAGAACTTAACTAAAAAATTTACACTATACATTAGTTATATAGGTCCTAAAAAGTGCTTTGTGAACTATATGGTGCCAAATGTGCAATTCACATTGCAAAAAGTTCTAACGGGTCTCAAAATGTTTATTAGAGTCTAATAAGTAAATAATAAAAGTATAACAGTTAACCAATAAAAGGTTTGTCTGTTATCGTTAAAAGAACTTAACTAAAAAATTTGCACTATACATTAGTTATATAGGTCCTAAAAAGTGCCTTGTCAACTATATGGTGCCAAATGTGCAATTCACATTGCAAAAAGTTCTAACGGGTCTCAAAATGTTTAGTAGAGTCTAAAAAGTAAATAATAAAAGTATAACAGTTAACCAATAAAAGGTTTGTCTGTTATCGTTAAAAGAACTTAACTAAAAAATTTACACTATACATTAGTTATATAGGTCCTAAAAAGTGCTTTGTGAACTATATGGTGCCAAATGTGCAATTCACATTGCAAAAAGTTCTAACGGGTCTCAAAATGTTTATTAGAGTCTAATAAGTAAATAATAAAAGTATAACAGTTAACCAATAAAAGGTTTGTCTGTTATCGTTAAAAGAACTTAACTAAAAAATTTGCACTATACATTAGTTATATAGGTCCTAAAAAGTGCCTTGTCAACTATATGGTGCCAAATGTGCAATTCACATTGCAAAAAGTTCTAACGGGTCTCAAAATGTTTAGTAGAGTCTAATAAGTAAATAATAAAAGTATAACAGTTAACCAATAAAAGGTTTGTCTGTTATCGTTAAAAGAACTTAACTAAAAAATTTGCACTATACATTAGTTATATAGGTCCTAAAAAGTGCCTTGTGAACTTTATGGTGCCAAATGTGCAATTCACATTGCAAAATGTTCTAACGGGTCTCAAAATGTTTATTAGAGTCTAATAAGTAAATAATAAAAGTATAACAGTTAACCAATAAAAGGTTTGTCTGTTATCGTTAAAAGAACTTAACTAAAAAATTTGCACTATACATTAGTTATATAGGTCCTAAAAAGTGCCTTGTGAACTTTATGGTGCCAAATGTGCAATTCACATTGCAAAAAGTTCTAACGGGTCTCAAAATGTTTATTAGAGTCTAATAAGTAAATAATAAAAGTATAACAGTTAACCAATAAATGGTTTGTCTGTTATCGTTAAAAGAACTTAACTAAAAAATTTACACTATACATTAGCTATATAGGTCCTAAAAAGTGCCTTGTAAACTATATGGTGCCAAATGTGCAATTCACATTGCTAAAAGTTCTAACGGGTCTCAAAATGTTTATTAGAGTCTAATAAGTAAATAATAAAAGTATAACAGTTAACCAATAAAAGGTTTGTCTGTTATCGTTAAAAGAACTTAACTAAAAAATTTGCACTATACATTAGTTATATAGGTCCTAAAAAGTGCCTTGTCAACTATATGGTGCCAAATGTGCAATTCACATTGCAGAAAGTTCTAACGGGTCTCAAAATGTTTATTAGAGTCTAATAAGTAAATAATAAAAGTATAACAGTTAACCAATAAAAGGTTTGTCTGTTATCGTTAAAAGAACTTAACTAAAAAATTTGCACTATACATTAGTTATATAGGTCCTAAAAAGTGCCTTGTCAACTATATGGTGCCAAATGTGCAATTCACATTGCAAAAAGTTCTAACGGGTCTCAAAATGTTTATTAGAGTCTAATAAGTAAATAATAAAAGTATAACAGTTAACCAATAAAAGGTTTGTCTGTTATCGTTAAAAGAACTTAACTAAAAAATTTGCACTATACATTAGTTATATAGGTCCTAAAAAGTGCCTTGTCAACTTTATGGTGCCAAATGTGCAATTCACATTGCAAAAAGTTCTAACGGGTCTCAAAATGTTTAGTAGAGTCTAATAAGTAAATAATAAAAGTATAACAGTTAACCAATAAAAGGTTTGTCTGTTATCGTTAAAAGAACTTAACTAAACTATTTGCACTATACATTAGTTATATAGGTCCTAAAAAGTGCCTTGTGAACTATATGGTGCCAAATGTGCAATTCACATTGCAAAAAGTTGTAACGGGTCTCAAAATGTTTAGTAGAGTCTAATAAGTAAATAATAAAAGTATAACAGTTAACCAATAAAAGGTTTGTCTGTTATCGTTAAAAGAACTTAACTAAAAAATTTACACTATACATTAGCTATATAGGTCCTAAAAAGTGCCTTGTGAACTATATGGTGCCAAATGTGCAATTCACATTGCAAAAAGTTCTAACGGGTCTCAAAATGTTTATTAGAGTCTAATAAGTAAATAATAAAAGTATAACAGTTAACCAATAAAAGGTTTGTCTGTTATCGTTAAAAGAACTTAACTAAAAAATTTACAATATACATTAGTTATATAGGTCCTAAAAAGTGCCTTGTGAACTATATGGTGCCAAATGTGCAATTCACATTGCAAAAAGTTCTAACGGGTCTCAAAATGTTTATTAGAGTCTAATAAGTAAATAATAAAAGTATAACAGTAAACCAATAAAAGGTTTGTCTGTTATCGTTAAAAGAACTTAACTAAAAAATTTACACTATACATTAGCTATATAGGTCCTAAAAAGTGCCTTGTGAACTATATGGTGCCAAATGTGCAATTCACATTGCAAAAAGTTCTAACGGGTCTCAAAATGTTTATTAGAGTCTAATAAGTAAATAATAAAAGTATAACAGTTAACCAATAAAAGGTTTGTCTGTTATCGTTAAAAGAACTTAACTAAAATATTTGCACTATACATTAGTTATATAGGTCCTAAAAAGTGCCTTGTGAACTATATGGTGCCAAATGTGCAATTCACATTGCAAAAAGTTCTAACGGGTCTCAAAATGTTTATTAGAGTCTAATAAGTAAATAATAAAAGTATAACAGTTAACCAATAAAAGGTTTGTCTGTTATCGTTAAAAGAACTTAACTAAAAAATTTACACTATACATTAGCTATATAGGTCCTAAAAAGTGCCTTGTGAACTATATGGTGCCAAATGTGCAATTCACATTGCAAAAAGTTCTAACGGGTCTCAAAATGTTTATTAGAGTCTAATAAGTAAATAATAAAAGTATAACAGTTAACCAATAAAAGGTTTGTCTGTTATCGTTAAAAGAACTTAACTAAAAAATTTACACTATACATTAGCTATATAGGTCCTAAAAAGTGCCTTGTGAACTATATGGTGCCAAATGTGCAATTCACATTGCAAAAAGTTCTAACGGGTCTCAAAATGTTTATTAGAGTCTAATAAGTAAATAATAAAAGTATAACAGTTAACCAATAAAAGGTTTGTCTGTTATCGTTAAAAGAACTTAACTAAAAAATTAACACAATACATTAGTTATATAGGTCCTAAAAAGTGCCTTGTGAACTATATGGTGCCAAATGTGCAATTCACATTGCAAAAAGTTCTAACGGGTCTCAAAATGTTTATTAGAGTCTAATAAGTAAATAATAAAAGTATAACAGTTAACCAATAAAAGGTTTGTCTGTTATCGTTAAAAGAACTTAACTAAAAAATTTACACTATACATTAGCTATATAGGTCCTAAAAAGTGCCTTGTGAACTATATGGTGCCAAATGTGCAATTCACATTGCAAAAAGTTCTAACGGGTCTCAAAATGTTTATTAGAGTCTAATAAGTAAATAATAAAAGTATAACAGTTAACCAATAAAAGGTTTGTCTGTTATCGTTAAAAGAACTTAACTAAAAAATTTACACTATACATTAGTTATATAGGTCCTAAAAAGTGCCTTGTGAACTATATGGTGCCAAATGTGCAATTCACATTGCAAAAAGTTCTAACGGGTCTCAAAATGTTTATTAGAGTCTAATAAGTAAATAATAAAAGTATAACAGTTAACCAATAAAAGGTTTGTCTGTTATCGTTAAAAGAACTTAACTAAAAAATTTGCACTATACATTAGTTATATAGGTCCTAAAAAGTGCCTTGTGAACTATATGGTGCCAAATGTGCAATTCACATTGCAAAAAGTTCTAACGGGTCTCAAAATGTTTATTAGAGTCTAATAAGTAAATAATAAAAGTATAACAGTTAACCAATAAAAGGTTTGTCTGTTATCGTTAAAAGAACTTAACTAAAAAATTTACACTATACATTAGCTATATAGGTCCTAAAAAGTGCCTTGTAAACTATATGGTGCAAAATGTGCAATTCACATTGCTAAAAGTTCTAACGGGTCTCAAAATGTTTATTAGAGTCTAATAAGTAAATAATAAAAGTATAACAGTTAACCAATAAAAGGTTTGTCTGTTATCGTTAAAAGAACTTAACTAAAAAATTTACACTATACATTAGCTATATAGGTCCTAAAAAGTGCCTTGTGAACTATATGGTGCCAAATGTGCAATTCACATTGCAAAAAGTTCTAACGGGGCTCAAAATGTTTATTAGAGTCTAATAAGTAAATAATAAAAGTATAACAGTTAACCAATAAAAGGTTTGTCTGTTATCGTTAAAAGAACTTAACTAAAAAATTTACACTATACATTAGTTATATAGGTCCTAAAAAGTGCCTTGTGAACTATATGGTGCCAAATGTGCAATTCACATTGCAAAAAGTTCTAATGGGTCTCAAAATGTTTATTAGAGTCTAATAAGTAAATAATAAAAGTATAACAGTTAACCAATAAAAGGTTTGTCTGTTATCGTTAAAAGAACTTAACTAAAAAATTTACACTATACATTAGCTATATAGGTCCTAAAAAGTGCCTTGTGAACTATATGGTGCCAAATGTGCAATTCACATTGCAAAAAGTTCTAACGGGTCTCAAAATGTTTATTAGAGTCTAATAAGTAAATAATAAAAGTATAACAGTTAACCAATAAAAGGTTTGTCTGTTATCGTTAAAAGAACTTAACTAAAAAATTTGCACTATACATTAGTTATATAGGTCCTAAAAAGTGCCTTGTGAACTATATGGTGCCAAATGTGCAATTCACATTGCAAAAAGTTCTAACGGGTCTCAAAATGTTTATTAGAGTCTAATAAGTAAATAATAAAAGTATAACAGTTAACCAATAAATAGTTTGTTCGTTATCGTTAAAAGAACTTAACTAAAAAATTTGCACTATACATTAGTTATATAGGTCCTAAAAAGTGCCTTGTGAACTATATGGTGCCAAATGTGCAATTTACATTGCAAAAAGTTCTATCGGGTCTCAAAATGTTTTTTAGAGTCTAATAAGTAAATAATAAAAGTATAACAGTTAACCAATAAAAGGTTTGTCTGTTATCGTTAAAAGAACTTAACTAAAAATTTACACTATACATTAGCTATATAGGTCCTAAAAAGTGCCTTGTGAACTATATGGTGCCAAATGTGCAATTCACATTGCAAAAAGTTCTAACGGGTCTCAAAATGTTTATTAGAGTCTAATAAGTAAATAATAAAAGTATAACAGTTAACCAATAAAAGGTTTGTCTGTTATCGTTAAAAGAACTTAACTAAAAAATTTACACTATACATTAGCTATATAGGTCCTAAAAAGTGCCTTGTGAACTATATGGTGCCAAATGTGCAATTCACATTGCAAAAAGTTCTAACGGGTCTCAAAATGTTTATTAGAGTCTAATAAGTAAATAATAAAAGTATAACAGTTAACCAATAAAAGGTTTGTCTGTTATCGTTAAAAGAACTTAACTAAAAAATTTACACTATACATTAGCTATATAGGTCCTAAAAAGTGCCTTGTGAACTATATGGTGCCAAATGTGCAATTCACATTGCAAAAAGTTCTAACGGGTCTCAAAATGTTTATTAGAGTCTAATAAGTAAATAATAAAAGTATAACAGTTAACCAATAAAAGGTTTGTCTGTTATCGTTAAAAGAACTTAACTAAAAAATTTACACAATACATTAGTTATATAGGTCCTAAAAAGTGCCTTGTGAACTATATGGTGCCAAATGTGCAATTCACATTGCAAAAAGTTCTAACGGGTCTCAAAATGTTTATTAGAGTCTAATAAGTAAATAATAAAAGTATAACAGTTAACCAATAAAAGGTTTGTCTGTTATCGTTAAAAGAACTTAACTAAAAAATTTACACTATACATTAGCTATATAGGTCCTAAAAAGTGCCTTGTGAACTATATGGTGCCAAATGTGCAATTCACATTGCAAAAAATTCTAACGGGTCTCAAAATGTTTATTAGAGTCTAATAAGTAAATAATAAAAGTATAACAGTTAACCAATAAAAGGTTTGTCTGTTATCGTTAAAAGAACTTAACTAAAAAATTTACACTATACATTAGTTATATAGGTCCTAAAAAGTGCCTTGTGAACTATATGGTGCCAAATGTGCAATTCACATTGCAAAAAGTTCTAACGGGTCTCAAAATGTTTATTAGAGTCTAATAAGTAAATAATAAAAGTATAACAGTTAACCAATAAAAGGTTTGTCTGTTATCGTTAAAAGAACTTAACTAAAAAATTTGCACTATACATTAGTTATATAGGTCCTAAAAAGTGCCTTGTGAACTATATGGTGCCAAATGTGCAATTCACATTGCAAAAAGTTCTAACGGGTCTCAAAATGTTTATTAGAGTCTAATAAGTAAATAATAAAAGTATAACAGTTAACCAATAAAAGGTTTGTCTGTTATCGTTAAAAGAACTTAACTAAAAAATTTACACTATACATTAGCTATATAGGTCCTAAAAAGTGCCTTGTAAACTATATGGTGCAAAATGTGCAATTCACATTGCTAAAAGTTCTAACGGGTCTCAAAATGTTTATTAGAGTCTAATAAGTAAATAATAAAAGTATAACAGTTAACCAATAAAAGGTTTGTCTGTTATCGTTAAAAGAACTTAACTAAAAAATTTGCACTATACATTAGCTATATAGGTCCTAAAAAGTGCCTTGTGAACTATATGGTGCCAAATGTGCAATTCACATTGCAAAAAGTTCTAACGGGGCTCAAAATGTTTATTAGAGTCTAATAAGTAAATAATAAAAGTATAACAGTTAACCAATAAAAGGTTTGTCTGTTATCGTTAAAAAAACTTAACTAAAAAATTTACACTATACATTAGTTATATAGGTCCTAAAAAGTGCCTTGTGAACTATATGGTGCCAAATGTGCAATTCACATTGCAAAAAGTTCTAACGGGTCTCAAAATGTTTATTAGAGTCTAATAAGTAAATAATAAAAGTATAACAGTTAACCAATAAAAGGTTTGTCTGTTATCGTTAAAAGAACTTAACTAAAAAATTTACACTATACATTAGCTATATAGGTCCTAAAAAGTGCCTTGTAAACTATATGGTGCAAAATGTGCAATTCACATTGCTAAAAGTTCTAACGGGTCTCAAAATGTTTATTAGAGTCTAATAAGTAAATAATAAAAGTATAACAGTTAACCAATAAAAGGTTTGTCTGTTATCGTTAAAAGAACTTAACTAAAAAATTTACACTATACATTAGCTATATAGGTCCTAAAAAGTGCCTTGTGAACTATATGGTGCCAAATGTGCAATTCACATTGCAAAAAGTTCTAACGGGGCTCAAAATGTTTATTAGAGTCTAATAAGTAAATAATAAAAGTATAACAGTTAACCAATAAAAGGTTTGTCTGTTATCGTTAAAAGAACTTAACTAAAAAATTTACACTATACATTAGTTATATAGGTCCTAAAAAGTGCCTTGTGAACTATATGGTGCCAAATGTGCAATTCACATTGCAAAAAGTTCTAATGGGTCTCAAAATGTTTATTAGAGTCTAATAAGTAAATAATAAAAGTATAACAGTTAACCAATAAAAGGTTTGTCTGTTATCGTTAAAAGAACTTAACTAAAAAATTTACACTATACATTAGCTATTGAGGTCCTTAAAAGTGCCTTGTGAACTATATGGTGCCAAATGTGCAATTCACATTGCAAAAAGTTCTAACGGGTCTCAAAATGTTTATTAGAGTCTAATAAGTAAATAATAAAAGTATAACAGTTAACCAATAAAAGGTTTGTCTGTTATCGTTAAAAGAACTTAACTAAAAAATTTGCACTATACATTAGTTATATAGGTCCTAAAAAGTGCCTTGTCAACTATATGGTGCCAAATGTGCAATTCACATTGCAAAAAGTTCTAACGGGTCTCAAAATGTTTATTAGAGTCTAATAAGTAAATAATAAAAGTATAACAGTTAACCAATAAATAGTTTGTTCGTTATCGTTAAAAGAACTTAACTAAAAAATTTGCACTATACATTAGTTATATAGGTCCTAAAAAGTGCCTTGTCAACTATATGGTGCCAAATGTGCAATTTACATTGCAAAAAGTTCTATCGGGTCTCAAAATGTTTTTTAGAGTCTAATAAGTAAATAATAAAAGTATAACAGTTAACCAATAAAAGGTTTGTCTGTTATCGTTAAAAGAACTTAACTAAAAATTTACACTATACATTAGCTATATAGGTCCTAAAAAGTGCCTTGTGAACTATATGGTGCCAAATGTGCAATTCACATTGCAAAAAGTTCTAACGGGTCTCAAAATGTTTATTAGAGTCTAATAAGTAAATAATAAAAGTATAACAGTTAACCAATAAAAGGTTTGTCTGTTATCGTTAAAAGAACTTAACTAAAAAATTTGTACTATACATTAGTTATATAGGTCCTAAAAAGTGCCTTGTGAACTATATGGTGCCAAATGTGCAATTCACATTGCAGAAAGTTCTATCGGGTCTCAAAATGTTTATTAGAGTCTAATAAGTAAATAATAAAAGTATAACAGTTAACCAATAAAAGGTTTGTCTGTTATCGTTAAAAGAACTTAACTAAAAAATTTGCACTATACATTAGTTATATAGGTCCTAAAAAGTGCCTTGTGAACTATATGGTGCCAAATGTGCAATTCACATTGCAAAAAGTTCTAACGGGTCTCAAAATGTTTATTAGAGTCTAATAAGTAAATAATAAAAGTATAACAGTTAACCAATAAAAGGTTTGTCTGTTATCGTTAAAAGAACTTAACTGAAAAATTTACACTATACATTAGCTATATAGGTCCTAAAAAGTGCCTTGTGAACTATATGGTGCCAAATGTGCAATTCACATTGCAAAAAGTTCTAACGGGTCTCAAAATGTTTATTAGAGTCTAATAAGTAAATAATAAAAGTATAACAGTTAACCAATAAAAGGTTTGTCTGTTATCGTTAAAAGAACTTAACTAAAAAATTTACACTATACATTAGTTATATAGGTCCTAAAAAGTGCCTTGTGAACTATACGGTGCCAAATGTGCAATTCACATTGCAAAAAGTTCTAACGGGTCTCAAAATGTTTATTAGAGTCTAATAAGTAAATAATAAAAGTATAACAGTTAACCAATAAAAGGTTTGTCTGTTATCGTTAAAAGAACTTAACTAAAAAATTTACACTATACATTAGCTATATAGGTCCTAAAAAATGCCTTGTAAACTATATGGTGCCAAATGTGCAATTCACATTGCTAAAAGTTTTAACGGGTCTCAAAATGTTTATTAGAGTCTAATAAGTAAATAATAAAAGTATAACAGTTAACCAATAAAAGTTTTGTCTGTTATCGTTAAAAGAACTTAACTAAAAAATTTACACTATACATTAGCTATATAGGTCCTAAAAAGTGCCTTGTGAACTATATGGTGCCAAATGTGCAATTCACATTGCAGAAAGTTCTAACGGGTCTCAAAATGTTTATTAGAGTCTAATAAGTAAATAATAAAAGTATAACAGTTAACCAATAAAAGGTTTGTCTGTTATCGTTAAAAGAACTTAACTAAAAAATTTACACTATACATTAGCTATATAGGTCCTAAAAAGTGCCTTGTGAACTATATGGTGCCAAATGTGCAATTCACATTGGAAAAAGTTCTAACGGGTCTCAAAATGTTTATTAGAGTCTAATAAGTAAATAATAAAAGTATAACAGTTAACCAATAAAAGGTTTGTCTGTTATCGTTAAAAGAACTTAACTAAAAAATTTACACTATACATTAGTTATATAGGTCCTAAAAAGTGCCTTGTGAACTATATGGTGCCAAATTTGCAATTCACATTGCAAAAAGTTCTAACGGGTCTCAAAATGTTTATTAGAGTCTAATAAGTAAATAATAAAAGTATAACAGTTAACCAATAAAAGGTTTGTCTGTTATCGTTAAAAGAACTTAACTAAAAAATTTGCACTATACATTAGTTATATAGGTCCTAAAAAGTGCCTTGTGAACTATATGGTGCCAAATGTGCAATTCACATTGCAAAAAGTTCTAACGGGTCTCAAAATGTTTATTAGAGTCTAATAAGTAAATAATAAAAGTATAACAGTTAACCAATAAAAGGTTTGTCTGTTATCGTTAAAAGAACTTAACTAAAAAATTTACACTATACATTAGTTATATAGGTCCTAAAAAGTGCCTTGTGAACTATATGGTGCCAAATGTGCAATTCACATTGCAAAAAGTTCTAACGGGTCTCAAAATGTTTATTAGAGTCTAATAAGTAAATAATAAAAGTATAACAGTTAACCAATAAAAGGTTTGTCTGTTATCGTTAAAAGAACTTAACTAAAAAATTTACACTATACATTAGTTATATAAGTCATAAAAAGTGCCTTGTGAACTATATGGTGCCAAATGTGCAATTCACATTGCAAAAAGTTCTATCGGGTCTCAAAATGTTTATTAGAGTCTAATAAGTAAATAATAAAAGTATAACAGTTAACCAATAAAAGGTTTGTCTGTTATCGTTAAAAGAACTTAACTAAAAAATTTGCACTATACATTAGTTATATAGGTCCTAAAAAGTGCCTTGTCAACTATATGGTGCCAAATGTGCAATTCACATTGCAAAAAGTTCTAACGGGTCTCAAAATGTTTAGTAGAGTCTAATAAGTAAATAATAAAAGTATAACAGTTAACCAATAAAAGGTTTGTCTGTTATCGTTAAAAGAACTTAACTAAAAAATTTGCACTATACATTAGTTATATAGGTCCTAAAAAGTGCCTTGTGAACTTTATGGTGCCAAATGTGCAATTCACATTGCAAAAAGTTCTAACGGGTCTCAAAATGTTTATTAGAGTCTAATAAGTAAATAATAAAAGTATAACAGTTAACCAATAAATGGTTTGTCTGTTATCGTTAAAAGAACTTAACTAAAAAATTTACACTATACATTAGCTATATAGGTCCTAAAAAGTGCCTTGTAAACTATATGGTGCCAAATGTGCAATTCACATTGCTAAAAGTTCTAACGGGTCTCAAAATGTTTATTAGAGTCTAATAAGTAAATAATAAAAGTATAACAGTTAACCAATAAAAGGTTTGTCTGTTATCGTTAAAAGAACTTAACTAAAAAATTTGCACTATACATTAGTTATATAGGTCCTAAAAAGTGCCTTGTCAACTATATGGTGCCAAATGTGCAATTCACATTGCAAAAAGTTCTAACGGGTCTCAAAATGTTTAGTAGAGTCTAATAAGTAAATAATAAAAGTATAACAGTTAACCAATAAAAGGTTTGTCTGTTATCGTTAAAAGAACTTAACTAAAAAATTTGCACTATACATTAGTTATATAGGTCCTAAACAGTGCCTTGTGAACTATATGGTGCCAATTGTGCAATTCACATTGCAAAAAGTTCTAACGGGTTTCAAAATGTTTATTAGAGTCTAATAAGTAAATAATAAAAGTATAACAGTTAACCAATAAAAGGTTTGTCTGTTATCGTTAAAAGAACTTAACTAAAAAATTTGCACTATACATTAGTTATATAGGTCCTAAAAAGTGCCTTGTGAACTATATGGTGCCAAATGTGCAATTCACATTGCAAAAAGTTCTAACGGGTCTCAAAATGTTTATTAGAGTCTAATAAGTAAATAATAAAAGTATAACAGTTAACCAATAAAAGGTTTGTCTGTTATCGTTAAAAGAACTTAACTAAAAAATTTACACTATACATTAGTTATATAGGTCCTAAAAAGTGCCTTGTGAACTATATGGTGCCAAATGTGCAATTCACATTGCAAAAAGTTCTATCGGGTCTCAAAATGTTTATTAGAGTCTAATAAGTAAATAATAAAAGTATAACAGTTAACCAATAAAAGGTTTGTCTGTTATCGTTAAAAGAACTTAACTAAAAAATTTGCACTATACATTAGTTATATAGGTCCTAAAAAGTGCCTTGTCAACTATATGGTGCCAAATGTGCAATTCACATTGCAAAAAGTTCTAACGGGTCTCAAAATGTTTAGTAGAGTCTAATAAGTAAATAATAAAAGTATAACAGTTAACCAATAAAAGGTTTGTCTGTTATCGTTAAAAGAACTTAACTAAAAAATTTGCACTATACATTAGTTATATAGGTCCTAAAAAGTGCCTTGTGAACTTTATGGTGCCAAATGTGCAATTCACATTGCAAAAAGTTCTAACGGGTCTCAAAATGTTTATTAGAGTCTAATAAGTAAATAATAAAAGTATAACAGTTAACCAATAAATGGTTTGTCTGTTATCGTTAAAAGAACTTAACTAAAAAATTTACACTATACATTAGCTATATAGGTCCTAAAAAGTGCCTTGTAAACTATATGGTGCCAAATGTGCAATTCACATTGCTAAAAGTTCTAACGGGTCTCAAAATGTTTATTAGAGTCTAATAAGTAAATATTAAAAGTATAACAGTTAACCAATAAAAGGTTTGTCTGTTATCGTTAAAAGAACTTAACTAAAAAATTTGCACTATACATTAGTTATATAGGTCCTAAACAGTGCCTTGTGAACTATATGGTGCCAATTGTGCAATTCACATTGCAAAAAGTTCTAACGGGTTTCAAAATGTTTATTAGAGTCTAATAAGTAAATAATAAAAGTATAACAGTTAACCAATAAATGGTTTGTCTGTTATCGTTAAAAGAACTTAACTAAAAAATTTACACTATACATTAGCTATATAGGTCCTAAAAAGTGCCTTGTAAACTATATGGTGCCAAATGTGCAATTCACATTGCTAAAAGTTCTAACGGGTCTCAAAATGTTTATTAGAGTCTAATAAGTAAATAATAAAAGTATAACAGTTAACCAATAAAAGGTTTGTCTGTTATCGTTAAAAGAACTTAACTAAAAAATTTACACTATACATTAGCTATATAGGTCCTAAAAAGTGCCTTGTGAACTATATGGTGCCAAATGTGCAATTCACATTGCAGAAAGTTCTAACGGGTCTCAAAATGTTTAGTAGAGTCTAATAAGTAAATAATAAAAGTATAACAGTTAACCAATAAAAGGTTTGTCTGTTATCGTTAAAAGAACTTAACTAAAAAATTTGCACTATACATTAGTTATATAGGTCCTAAAAAGTGCCTTGTCAACTATATGGTGCCAAATGTGCAATTCACATTGCAAAAAGTTCTAACGGGTCTCAAAATGTTTAGTAGAGTCTAATAAATAAATAATAAAAGTATAACAGTTAACCAATAAAAGGTTTGTCTGTTATCGTTAAAAGAACTTAACTAAAAAATTTGCACTATACATTAGTTATATAGGTCCTAAAAAGTGCCTTGTCAACTATATGGTGCCAAATGTGCAATTCACATTGCAAAAAGTTCTAACGGGTCTCAAAATGTTTATTAGAGTCTAATAAGTAAATAATAAAAGTATAACAGTTAACCAATAAAAGGTTTGTCTGTTATCGTTAAAAGAACTTAACTAAAAAATTTGCACTATACATTAGTTATATAGGTCCTAAAAAGTGCCTAGTGAACTATATGGTGCCAAATGTGCAATTCACATTGCAAAAAGTTCTAACGGGTCTCAAAATGTTTATTAGAGTCTAATAAGTAAATAATAAAAGTATAACAGTTAACCAATAAAAGGTTTGTCTGTTATCGTTAAAAGAACTTAACTAAAAAATTTACACTATACATTAGTTATATAGGTCCTAAAAAGTGCCTTGTGAACTATATGGTGCCAAATGTGCAATTCACATTGCAAAAAGTTCTAACGGGTCTCAAAATGTTTATTAGAGTCTAATAAGTAAATAATAAAAGTATAACAGTTAACCAATAAAAGGTTTGTCTGTTATCGTTAAAAGAACTTAACTAAAATATTTGCACTATACATTAGTTATATAGGTCCTAAAAAGTGCCTTGTGAACTAAATGGTGCCAAATGTGCAATTCACATTGCAAAAAGTTCTAACGGGTCTCAAAATGTTTATTAGAGTCTAATAAGTAAATAATAAAAGTATAACAGTTAACCAATAAAAGGTTTGTCTGTTATCGTTAAAAGAACTTAACTAAAAAATTTGCACTATACATTAGTTATATAGGTCCTAAAAAGTGCCTTGTGAACTATATGGTGCCAAATGTGCAATTCAAATTGCAAAAAGTTCTAACGGGTCTCAAAATGTTCATTAGAGTCTAATAAGTAAATAATAAAAGTATAACAGTTAACCAATAAAAGGTTTGTCTGTTATCGTTAAAAGAACTTAACTAAAATATTTGCACTATACATTAGTTATATAGGTCCTAAAAAGTGCCTTGTGAACTATATGGTGCCAAATGTGCAATTCACATTGCAAAAAGTTCTAACGGGTCTCAAAATGTTTATTAGAGTCTAATAAGTAAATAATAAAAGTATAACAGTTAACCAATAAAAGGTTTGTCTGTTATCGTTAAAAGAACTTAACTAAAAAATTTGCACTATACATTAGTTATATAGGTCCTAAAAAGTGCCTTGTGAACTATATGGTGCCAAATGTGCAATTTACATTGCAAAAAGTTCTATCGGATCTCAAAATGTTTATTAGAGTCTAATAAGTAAATAATAAAAGTATAACAGTTAACCAATAAAAGGTTTGTCTGTTATCGTTAAAAGAACTTAACTAAAAAATTTGCACTATACATTAGTTATATAGGTCCTAAAAAGTGCCTTGTGAACTATATGGTGCCAAATGTGCAATTCACATTGCAAAAAGTTCTAATGGGTCTCAAAATGTTTATTAGAGTCTAATAAGTAAAAAATAAAAGTATAACAGTTAACCAATAAAAGGTTTGTCTGTTATCGTTAAAAGAACTTAACTAAAAAATTTACACTATACATTAGCTATATAGGTCCTAAAAAGTGCCTTGTGAACTATATGGTGCCAAATGTGCAATTCACATTGCAAAAAGTTCTAACGGGTCTCAAAATGTTTATTAGAGTCTAATAAGTAAATAATAAAAGTATAACAGTTAACCAATAAAAGGTTTGTCTGTTATCGTTAAAATAACTTAACTAAAAAATTTGCAGTATACATTAGTTATATAGGTCCTAAAAAGTGCCTTGTCAACTTTATGGTGCCAAATGTGCAATTCACATTGCAAAAAGCTCTAACGGGTCTCAAAATGTTTAGTAGAGTCTAATAAGTAAATAATAAAAGTATAACAGTTAACCAATAAATGGTTTGTCTGTTATCGTTAAAAGAACTTAACTAAAAAATTTACACTATACATTAGCTATATAGGTCCTAAAAAGTGCCTTGTAAACTATATGGTGCCAAATGTGCAATTCAAATTGCAAAAAGTTCTAACGGGTCTCAAAATGTTTATTAGAGTCTAATAAGTAAATAATAAAAGTATAACAGTTAACCAATAAAAGGTTTGTCTGTTATCGTTAAAAGAACTTAACTAAAATATTTGCACTATACATTAGTTATATAGGTCCTAAAAAGTGCCTTGTGAACTATATGGTGCCAAATGTGCAATTCACATTGCAAAAAGTTCTAACGGGTCTCAAAATGTTTATTAGAGTCTAATAAGTAAATAATAAAAGTATAACAGTTAACCAATAAAATGTTTGTCTGTTATCGTTAAAAGAACTTAACTAAAAAATTTGCACTACACATTAGTTATATAGGTCCTAAAAAGTGCCTTGTGAACTATATGGTGCCAAATGTGCAATTTACATTGCAAAAAGTTCTATCGGATCTCAAAATGTTTATTAGAGTCTAATAAGTAAATAATAAAAGTATAACAGTTAACCAATAAAAGGTTTGTCTGTTATCGTTAAAAGAACTTAACTAAAAAATTTGCACTATACATTAGTTATATAGGTCCTAAAAAGTGCCTTGTGAACTATATGGTGCCAAATGTGCAATTCACATTGCAAAAAGTTCTAATGGGTCTCAAAATGTTTATTAGAGTCTAATAAGTAAATAATAAAAGTATAACAGTTAACCAATAAAAGGTTTGTCTGTTATCGTTAAAAGAACTTAACTAAAAAATTTACACTATACATTAGCTATATAGGTCCTAAAAAGTGCCTTGTGAACTTTATGGTGCCAAATGTGCAATTCACATTGCAAAAAGTTCTAACGGGTCTCAAAATGTTTATTAGAGTCTAATAAGTAAATAATAAAAGTATAACAGTTAACCAATAAAAGGTTTGTCTGTTATCGTTAAAATAACTTAACTAAAAAATTTGCAGTATACATTAGTTATATAGGTCCTAAAAAGTGCCTTGTCAACTTTATGGTGCCAAATGTGCAATTCACATTGCAAAAAGCTCTAACGGGTCTCAAAATGTTTAGTAGAGTCTAATAAGTAAATAATAAAAGTATAACAGTTAACCAATAAAAGGTTTGTCTGTTATCGTTAAAAGAACTTAACTAAAAAATTTGCACTATACATTAGTTATATAGGTCCTAAACAGTGCCTTGTGAACTATATGGTGCCAATTGTGCAATTCACATTGCAAAAAGTTCTAACGGGTTTCAAAATGTTTATTAGAGTCTAATAAGTAAATAATAAAAGTATAACAGTTAACCAATAAATGGTTTGTCTGTTATCGTTAAAAGAACTTAACTAAAAAATTTACACTATACATTAGCTATATAGGTCCTAAAAAGTGCCTTGTCAACTATATGGTGCCAAATGTGCAATTCACATTGCTAAAAGTTCTAACGGGTCTCAAAATGTTTATTAGAGTCTAATAAGTAAATAATAAAAGTATAACAGTTAACCAATAAAAGGTTTGTCTGTTATCGTTAAAAGAACTTAACTAAAAAATTTACACTATACATTAGCTATATAGGTCCTAAAAAGTGCCTTGTGAACTATATGGTGCCAAATGTGCAATTCACATTGCAGAAAGTTCTAACGGGTCTCAAAATGTTTAGTAGAGTCTAATAAGTAAATAATAAAAGTATAACAGTTAACCAATAAAAGGTTTGTCTGTTATCGTTAAAAGAACTTAACTAAAAAATTTGCACTATACATTAGTTATATAGGTCCTAAAAAGTGCCTTGTCAACTATATGGTGCCAAATGTGCAATTCACATTGCAAAAAGTTCTAACGGGTCTCAAAATGTTTAGTAGAGTCTAATAAATAAATAATAAAAGTATAACAGTTAACCAATAAAAGGTTTGTCTGTTATCGTTAAAAGAACTTAACTAAAAAATTTGCACTATACATTAGTTATATAGGTCCTAAAAAGTGCCTTGTCAACTATATGGTGCCAAATGTGCAATTCACATTGCAAAAAGTTCTAACGGGTCTCAAAATGTTTATTAGAGTCTAATAAGTAAATAATAAAAGTATAACAGTTAACCAATAAAAGGTTTGTCTGTTATCGTTAAAAGAACTTAACTAAAAAATTTACACTATACATTAGTTATATAGGTCCTAAAAAGTGCCTTGTGAACTATATGGTGCCAAATGTGCAATTCACATTGCAAAAAGTTCTAACGGGTCTCAAAATGTTTATTAGAGTCTAATAAGTAAATAATAAAAGTATAACAGTTAACCAATAAAAGGTTTGTCTGTTATCGTTAAAAGAACTTAACTAAAATATTTGCACTATACATTAGTTATATAGGTCCTAAAAAGTGCCTTGTGAACTATATGGTGCCAAATGTGCAATTCACATTGCAAAAAGTTCTAACGGGTCTCAAAATGTTTATTAGAGTCTAATAAGTAAATAATAAAAGTATAACAGTTAACCAATAAAAGGTTTGTCTGTTATCGTTAAAAGAACTTAACTAAAAAATTTGCACTATACATTAGTTATATAGGTCCTAAAAAGTGCCTTGTGAACTATATGGTGCCAAATGTGCAATTCAAATTGCAAAAAGTTCTAACGGGTCTCAAAATGTTTATTAGAGTCTAATAAGTAAATAATAAAAGTATAACAGTTAACCAATAAAAGGTTTGTCTGTTATCGTTAAAAGAACTTAACTAAAATATTTGCACTATACATTAGTTATATAGGTCCTAAAAAGTGCCTTGTGAACTATATGGTGCCAAATGTGCAATTCACATTGCAAAAAGTTCTAACGGGTCTCAAAATGTTTATTAGAGTCTAATAAGTAAATATTAAAAGTATAACAGTTAACCAATAAAAGGTTTGTCTGTAATCGTTAAAAGAACTTAACTAAAAAATTTGCACTATACATTAGTTATATAGGTCCTAAAAAGTGCCTTGTGAACTATATGGTGCCAAATGTGCAATTTACATTGCAAAAAGTTCTATCGGATCTCAAAATGTTTATTAGAGTCTAATAAGTAAATAATAAAAGTATAACAGTTAACCAATAAAAGGTTTGTCTGTTATCGTTAAAAGAACTTAACTAAAAAATTTGCACTATACATTAGTTATATAGGTCCTAAAAAGTGCCTTGTGAACTATATGGTGCCAAATGTGCAATTCACATTGCAAAAAGTTCTAACGGGTCTCAAAATGTTTATTAGAGTCTAATAAGTAAATAATAAAAGTATAACAGTTAACCAATAAAAGGTTTGTCTGTTATCGTTAAAATAACTTAACTAAAAAATTTGCAGTATACATTAGTTATATAGGTCCTAAAAAGTGCCTTGTCAACTTTATGGTGCCAAATGTGCAATTCACATTGCAAAAAGCTCTAACGGGTCTCAAAATGTTTATTAGAGTCTAATAAGTAAATAATAAAAGTATAACAGTTAACCAATAAAAGGTTTGTCTGTTATCGTTAAAAGAACTTAACTAAAAAATTTACACTATACATTAGCTATATAGGTCCTAAAAAGTGCCTTGTGAACTATATGGTGCCAAATGTGCAATTCACATTGCAAAAAGTTCTAACGGGTCTCAAAATGTTTATTAGAGTCTAATAAGTAAATAATAAAAGTATAACAGTTAACCAATAAAAGGTTTGTCTGTTATCGTTAAAAGAACTTAACTAAAAAATTTACACTATACATTAGTTATATAGGTCCTAAAAAGTGCCTTGTGAACTATATGGTGCCAAATGTGCAATTCACATTGCAAAAAGTTCTAACGGGTCTCAAAATGTTTATTAGAGTCTAATAAGTAAATAATAAAAGTATGACAGTTAACCAATAAAAGGTTTGTCTGTTATTGTTAAAAGAACTTAACTAAAATATTTGCACTATACATTAGTTATATAGGTCCTAAAAAGTGCCTTGTGAACTATATGGTGCCAAATGTGCAATTCACATTGCAAAAAGTTCTAACGGGTCTCAAAATGTTTATTAGAGTCTAATAAGTAAATAATAAAAGTATACCAGTTAACCAATAAAAGGTTTGTCTGTTATCGTTAAAAGAACTTAACTAAAAAATTTGCACTATACATTAGTTATATAGGTCCTAAAAAGTGCCTTGTAAACTATATGGTGCCAAATGTGCAATTTACATTGCAAAAAGTTCTATCGGATCTCAAAATGTTTATTAGAGTCTAATAAGTAAATAATAAAAGTATAACAGTTAACCAATAAAAGGTTTGTCTGTTATCGTTAAAAGAACTTAACTAAAAAATTTGCACTATACATTAGTTATATAGGTCCTAAAAAGTGCCTTGTCAACTATATGGTGCCAAATGTGCAATTCACATTGCAAAAAGTTCTAACGGGTCTCAAAATGTTTAGTAGAGTCTAATAAGTAAATAATAAAAGTATAACAGTTAACCAATAAAAGGTTTGTCTGTTATCGTTAAAAGAACTTAACTAAAAAATTTGCACTATACATTAGTTATATAGGTCCTAAAAAGTGCCTTGTCAACTATATGGTGCCAAATGTGCAATTCACATTGCAAAAAGTTCTAACGGGTCTCAAAATGTTTAGTAGAGTCTAATAAGTAAATAATAAAAGTATAACAGTTAACCAATAAAAGGTTTGTCTGTTATCGTTAGAAGAACTTAACTAAAAAATTTGCACTATACATTAGTTATATAGGTCCTAAAAAGTGCCTTGTGAACTATATGGTGCCAAATGTGCAATTCACATTGCAAAAAGTTCTAACGGGTCTCAAAATGTTTATTAGAGTCTAATAAGTAAATAATAAAAGTATAACAGTTAACCAATAAAAGGTTTGTCTGTTATCGTTAAAAGAACTTAACTAAAAAATTTGCACTATACATTAGTTATATAGGTCCTAAAAAGTGCCTTGTGAACTATATGGTGCCAAATGTGCAATTCACATTGCAAAAAGTTCTAACGGGTCTCAAAATGTTTATTAGAGTCTAATAAGTAAATAATAAAAGTATAACAGTTAACCAATAAAAGGTTTGTCTGTTATCGTTAAAAGAACTTAACTAAAAAATTTACACTATACATTAGTTATATAGGTCCTAAAAAGTGCCTTGTCAACTATATGGTGCCAAATGTGCAATTCACATTGCAAAAAGTTCTAACGGGTCTCAAAATGTTTATTAGAGTCTAATAAGTAAATAATAAAAGTATAACAGTTAACCAATAAAAGGTTTGTCTGTTATCGTTAAAAGAACTTAACTAAAATATTTGCACTATACATTAGTTATATAGGTCCTAAAAAGTGCCTTGTGAACTATATGGTGCCAAATGTGCAATTCACATTGCAAAAAGTTCTAACGGGTCTCAAAATGTTTATTAGAGTCTAATAAGTAAATAATAAAAGTATAACAGTTAACCAATAAAAGGTTTGTCTGTTATCGTTAAAAGAACTTAACTAAAAAATTTGCACTATACATTAGTTATATAGGTCCTAAAAAGTGCCTTGTGAACTATATGGTGCCAAATGTGCAATTTACATTGCAAAAAGTTCTATCGGATCTCAAAATGTTTATTAGAGTCTAAAAAGTAAATAATAAAAGTATAACAGTTAACCAATAAAAGGTTTGTCTGTTATCGTTAAAAGAACTTAACTAAAAAATTTGCACTATACATTAGTTATATAGGTCCTAAAAAGTGCCTTGTCAACTATATGGTGCCAAATGTGCAATTCACATTGCAGAAAGTTCTAACGGGTCTCAAAATGTTTATTAGAGTCTAATAAGTAAATAATAAAAGTATAACAGTTAACCAATAAAAGGTTTGTCTGTTATCGTTAAAAGAACTTAACTCAAAAATTTACACTATACATTAGTTATATAGGTCCTAAAAAGTGCCTTGTGAACTATATGGTGCCAAATGTGCAATTCACATTGCAAAAAGTTCTAACGGGTCTCAAAATGTTTATTAGAGTCTAATAAGTAAATAATAAAAGTATAACAGTTAACCAATAAAAGGTTTGTCTGTTATCGTTAAAAGAACTTAACTAAAAAATTTGCACTAT
Source organism: Clavelina lepadiformis (assembly GCF_947623445.1). Taxonomy (NCBI): domain Eukaryota; kingdom Metazoa; phylum Chordata; class Ascidiacea; order Aplousobranchia; family Clavelinidae; genus Clavelina; species Clavelina lepadiformis. The sequence goes on along the minus strand of NC_135243.1, from coordinate 12,907,541 downwards.
ACATTAGTTATATAGGTCCTAAAAAGTGCCTTGTGAACTATATGGTGCCAAATGTGCAATTCACATTGCAAAAAGTTCTAACGGGTCTCAAAATGTTTATTAGAGTCTAATAAGTAAATAATAAAAGTATAACAGTTAACCAATAAAAGGTTTGTCTGTTATCGTTAAAAGAACTTAACTAAAAAATTTGCACTATACATTAGTTATATAGGTCCTAAAAAGTGCCTTGTGAACTATATGGTGCCAAATGTGCAATTCACATTGCAAAAAGTTCTAACGGGTCTCAAAATGTTTATTAGAGTCTAATAAGTAAATAATAAAAGTATAACAGTTAACCAATAAAAGGTTTGTCTGTTATCGTTAAAAGAACTTAACTAAAAAATTTGCACTATACATTAGTTATATAGGTCCTAAAAAGTGCCTTGTGAACTATATGGTGCCAAATGTGCAATTCACATTGCAAAAAGTTCTAACGGGTCTCAAAATGTTTATTAGAGACTAATAAGTAAATAATAAAAGTATAACAGTTAACCAATAAAAGGTTTGTCTGTTATCGTTAAAAGAACTTAACTAAAAAATTTGCACTATACATTAGTTATATAGGTCCTAAAAAGTGCCTTGTGAACTATATGGTGCCAAATGTGCAATTCAAATTGCAAAAAGTTCTAACGGGTCTCAAAATGTTTATTAGAGTCTAATAAGTAAATAATAAAAGTATAACAGTTAACCAATAAAAGGTTTGTCTGTTATCGTTAAAAGAACTTAACTAAAATATTTGCACTATACATTAGTTATATAGGTCCTAAAAAGTGCCTTGTGAACTATATGGTGCCAAATGTGCAATTCACATTGCAAAAAGTTCTAACGGGTCTCAAAATGTTTATTAGAGTCTAATAAGTAAATAATAAAAGTATAACAGTTAACCAATAAAAGGTTTGTCTGTTATCGTTAAAAGAACTTAACTAAAAAAATTGCACTATACATTAGTTATATAGGTCCTAAAAAGTGCCTTGTGAACTATATGGTGCCAAATGTGCAATTCACATTGCAAAAAGTTCTATCGGATCTCAAAATGTTTATTAGAGTCTAATAAGTAAATAATAAAAGTATAACAGTTAACCAATAAAAGGTTTGTCTGTTATCGTTAAAAGAACTTAACTAAAAAATTTGCACTATACATTAGTTATATAGGTCCTAAAAAGTGCCTTGTGAACTATATGGTGCCAAATGTGCAATTCACATTGCAAAAAGTTCTAACGGGTCTCAAAATGTTTATTAGAGTCTAATAAGTAAATAATAAAAGTATAACAGTTAACCAATAAAAGGTTTGTCTGTTATCGTTAAAAGAACTTAACTAAAAAATTTGCACTATACATTAGTTATATAGGTCCTAAAAAGTGCCTTGTGAACTATATGGTGCCAAATGTGCAATTCACATTGCAAAAAGTTCTAATGGGTCTCAAAATGTTTATTAGAGTCTAATAAGTAAATAATAAAAGTATAACAGTTAACCAATAAAAGGTTTGTCTGTTATCGTTAAAAGAACTTAACTAAAATATTTGCACTATACATTAGTTATATAGGTCCTAAAAAGTGCCTTGTGAACTATATGGTGCCAAATGTGCAATTCACATTGCAAAAAGTTCTAACGGGTCTCAAAATGTTTATTAGAGTCTAATAAGTAAATATTAAAAGTATAACAGTTAACCAATAAAAGGTTTGTCTGTAATCGTTAAAAGAACTTAACTAAAAAATTTGCACTATACATTAGTTATATAGGTCCTAAAAAGTGCCTTGTGAACTATATGGTGCCAAATGTGCAATTTACATTGCAAAAAGTTCTATCGGATCTCAAAATGTTTATTAGAGTCTAATAAGTAAATAATAAAAGTATAACAGTTAACCAATAAAAGGTTTGTCTGTTATCGTTAAAAGAACTTAACTAAAAAATTTGCACTATACATTAGTTATATAGGTCCTAAAAAGTGCCTTGTGAACTATATGGTGCCAAATGTGCAATTCACATTGCAAAAAGTTCTAACGGGTCTCAAAATGTTTATTAGAGTCTAATAAGTAAATAATAAAAGTATAACAGTTAACCAATAAAAGGTTTGTCTGTTATCGTTAAAATAACTTAACTAAAAAATTTGCAGTATACATTAGTTATATAGGTCCTAAAAAGTGCCTTGTCAACTTTATGGTGCCAAATGTGCAATTCACATTGCAAAAAGCTCTAACGGGTCTCAAAATGTTTATTAGAGTCTAATAAGTAAATAATAAAAGTATAACAGTTAACCAATAAAAGGTTTGTCTGTTATCGTTAAAAGAACTTAACTAAAAAATTTACACTATACATTAGCTATATAGGTCCTAAAAAGTGCCTTGTGAACTATATGGTGCCAAATGTGCAATTCACATTGCAAAAAGTTCTAACGGGTCTCAAAATGTTTATTAGAGTCTAATAAGTAAATAATAAAAGTATAACAGTTAACCAATAAAAGGTTTGTCTGTTATCGTTAAAAGAACTTAACTAAAAAATTTACACTATACATTAGTTATATAGGTCCTAAAAAGTGCCTTGTGAACTATATGGTGCCAAATGTGCAATTCACATTGCAAAAAGTTCTAACGGGTCTCAAAATGTTTATTAGAGTCTAATAAGTAAATAATAAAAGTATGACAGTTAACCAATAAAAGGTTTGTCTGTTATTGTTAAAAGAACTTAACTAAAATATTTGCACTATACATTAGTTATATAGGTCCTAAAAAGTGCCTTGTGAACTATATGGTGCCAAATGTGCAATTCACATTGCAAAAAGTTCTAACGGGTCTCAAAATGTTTATTAGAGTCTAATAAGTAAATAATAAAAGTATACCAGTTAACCAATAAAAGGTTTGTCTGTTATCGTTAAAAGAACTTAACTAAAAAATTTGCACTATACATTAGTTATATAGGTCCTAAAAAGTGCCTTGTAAACTATATGGTGCCAAATGTGCAATTTACATTGCAAAAAGTTCTATCGGATCTCAAAATGTTTATTAGAGTCTAATAAGTAAATAATAAAAGTATAACAGTTAACCAATAAAAGGTTTGTCTGTTATCGTTAAAAGAACTTAACTAAAAAATTTGCACTATACATTAGTTATATAGGTCCTAAAAAGTGCCTTGTCAACTATATGGTGCCAAATGTGCAATTCACATTGCAAAAAGTTCTAACGGGTCTCAAAATGTTTAGTAGAGTCTAATAAGTAAATAATAAAAGTATAACAGTTAACCAATAAAAGGTTTGTCTGTTATCGTTAAAAGAACTTAACTAAAAAATTTGCACTATACATTAGTTATATAGGTCCTAAAAAGTGCCTTGTCAACTATATGGTGCCAAATGTGCAATTCACATTGCAAAAAGTTCTAACGGGTCTCAAAATGTTTAGTAGAGTCTAATAAGTAAATAATAAAAGTATAACAGTTAACCAATAAAAGGTTTGTCTGTTATCGTTAGAAGAACTTAACTAAAAAATTTGCACTATACATTAGTTATATAGGTCCTAAAAAGTGCCTTGTGAACTATATGGTGCCAAATGTGCAATTCACATTGCAAAAAGTTCTAACGGGTCTCAAAATGTTTATTAGAGTCTAATAAGTAAATAATAAAAGTATAACAGTTAACCAATAAAAGGTTTGTCTGTTATCGTTAAAAGAACTTAACTAAAAAATTTGCACTATACATTAGTTATATAGGTCCTAAAAAGTGCCTTGTGAACTATATGGTGCCAAATGTGCAATTCACATTGCAAAAAGTTCTAACGGGTCTCAAAATGTTTATTAGAGTCTAATAAGTAAATAATAAAAGTATAACAGTTAACCAATAAAAGGTTTGTCTGTTATCGTTAAAAGAACTTAACTAAAAAATTTACACTATACATTAGTTATATAGGTCCTAAAAAGTGCCTTGTCAACTATATGGTGCCAAATGTGCAATTCACATTGCAAAAAGTTCTAACGGGTCTCAAAATGTTTATTAGAGTCTAATAAGTAAATAATAAAAGTATAACAGTTAACCAATAAAAGGTTTGTCTGTTATCGTTAAAAGAACTTAACTAAAATATTTGCACTATACATTAGTTATATAGGTCCTAAAAAGTGCCTTGTGAACTATATGGTGCCAAATGTGCAATTCACATTGCAAAAAGTTCTAACGGGTCTCAAAATGTTTATTAGAGTCTAATAAGTAAATAATAAAAGTATAACAGTTAACCAATAAAAGGTTTGTCTGTTATCGTTAAAAGAACTTAACTAAAAAATTTGCACTATACATTAGTTATATAGGTCCTAAAAAGTGCCTTGTGAACTATATGGTGCCAAATGTGCAATTTACATTGCAAAAAGTTCTATCGGATCTCAAAATGTTTATTAGAGTCTAAAAAGTAAATAATAAAAGTATAACAGTTAACCAATAAAAGGTTTGTCTGTTATCGTTAAAAGAACTTAACTAAAAAATTTGCACTATACATTAGTTATATAGGTCCTAAAAAGTGCCTTGTCAACTATATGGTGCCAAATGTGCAATTCACATTGCAGAAAGTTCTAACGGGTCTCAAAATGTTTATTAGAGTCTAATAAGTAAATAATAAAAGTATAACAGTTAACCAATAAAAGGTTTGTCTGTTATCGTTAAAAGAACTTAACTCAAAAATTTACACTATACATTAGTTATATAGGTCCTAAAAAGTGCCTTGTGAACTATATGGTGCCAAATGTGCAATTCACATTGCAAAAAGTTCTAACGGGTCTCAAAATGTTTATTAGAGTCTAATAAGTAAATAATAAAAGTATAACAGTTAACCAATAAAAGGTTTGTCTGTTATCGTTAAAAGAACTTAACTAAAAAATTTGCACTATACATTAGTTATATAGGTCCTAAAAAGTGCCTTGTGAACTATATGGTGCCAAATGTGCAATTCACATTGCAAAAAGTTCTAACGGGTCTCAAAATGTTTATTAGAGTCTAATAAGTAAATAATAAAAGTATAACAGTTAACCAATAAAAGGTTTGTCTGTTATCGTTAAAAGAACTTAACTAAAAAATTTGCACTATACATTAGTTATATAGGTCCTAAAAAGTGCCTTGTGAACTATATGGTGCCAAATGTGCAATTCACATTGCAAAAAGTTCTAACGGGTCTCAAAATGTTTATTAGAGTCTAATAAGTAAATAATAAAAGTATAACAGTTAACCAATAAAAGGTTTGTCTGTTATCGTTAAAAGAACTTAACTAAAAAATTTGCACTATACATTAGTTATATAGGTCCTAAAAAGTGCCTTGTGAACTATATGGTGCCAAATGTGCAATTCACATTGCAAAAAGTTCTAACGGGTCTCAAAATGTTTATTAGAGACTAATAAGTAAATAATAAAAGTATAACAGTTAACCAATAAAAGGTTTGTCTGTTATCGTTAAAAGAACTTAACTAAAAAATTTGCACTATACATTAGTTATATAGGTCCTAAAAAGTGCCTTGTGAACTATATGGTGCCAAATGTGCAATTCAAATTGCAAAAAGTTCTAACGGGTCTCAAAATGTTTATTAGAGTCTAATAAGTAAATAATAAAAGTATAACAGTTAACCAATAAAAGGTTTGTCTGTTATCGTTAAAAGAACTTAACTAAAATATTTGCACTATACATTAGTTATATAGGTCCTAAAAAGTGCCTTGTGAACTATATGGTGCCAAATGTGCAATTCACATTGCAAAAAGTTCTAACGGGTCTCAAAATGTTTATTAGAGTCTAATAAGTAAATAATAAAAGTATAACAGTTAACCAATAAAAGGTTTGTCTGTTATCGTTAAAAGAACTTAACTAAAAAAATTGCACTATACATTAGTTATATAGGTCCTAAAAAGTGCCTTGTGAACTATATGGTGCCAAATGTGCAATTCACATTGCAAAAAGTTCTATCGGATCTCAAAATGTTTATTAGAGTCTAATAAGTAAATAATAAAAGTATAACAGTTAACCAATAAAAGGTTTGTCTGTTATCGTTAAAAGAACTTAACTAAAAAATTTGCACTATACATTAGTTATATAGGTCCTAAAAAGTGCCTTGTCAACTATATGGTGCCAAATGTGCAATTCACATTGCAAAAAGTTCTAACGGGTCTCAAAATGTTTATTAGAGTCTAATAAGTAAATAATAAAAGTATAACAGTTAACCAATAAAAGGTTTGTCTGTTATCGTTAAAAGAACTTAACTAAAAAATTTGCACTATACATTAGTTATATAGGTCCTAAAAAGTGCCTTGTGAACTATATGGTGCCAAATGTGCAATTCACATTGCAAAAAGTTCTAATGGGTCTCAAAATGTTTATTAGAGTCTAATAAGTAAATAATAAAAGTATAACAGTTAACCAATAAAAGGTTTGTCTGTTATCGTTAAAAGAACTTAACTAAAATATTTGCACTATACATTAGTTATATAGGTCCTAAAAAGTGCCTTGTGAACTATATGGTGCCAAATGTGCAATTCACATTGCAAAAAGTTCTAACGGGTCTCAAAATGTTTATTAGAGTCTAATAAGTAAATATTAAAAGTATAACAGTTAACCAATAAAAGGTTTGTCTGTAATCGTTAAAAGAACTTAACTAAAAAATTTGCACTATACATTAGTTATATAGGTCCTAAAAAGTGCCTTGTGAACTATATGGTGCCAAATGTGCAATTTACATTGCAAAAAGTTCTATCGGATCTCAAAATGTTTATTAGAGTCTAATAAGTAAATAATAAAAGTATAACAGTTAACCAATAAAAGGTTTGTCTGTTATCGTTAAAAGAACTTAACTAAAAAATTTGCACTATACATTAGTTATATAGGTCCTAAAAAGTGCCTTGTGAACTATATGGTGCCAAATGTGCAATTCACATTGCAAAAAGTTCTAACGGGTCTCAAAATGTTTATTAGAGTCTAATAAGTAAATAATAAAAGTATAACAGTTAACCAATAAAAGGTTTGTCTGTTATCGTTAAAATAACTTAACTAAAAAATTTGCAGTATACATTAGTTATATAGGTCCTAAAAAGTGCCTTGTCAACTTTATGGTGCCAAATGTGCAATTCACATTGCAAAAAGCTCTAACGGGTCTCAAAATGTTTATTAGAGTCTAATAAGTAAATAATAAAAGTATAACAGTTAACCAATAAAAGGTTTGTCTGTTATCGTTAAAAGAACTTAACTAAAAAATTTACACTATACATTAGCTATATAGGTCCTAAAAAGTGCCTTGTGAACTATATGGTGCCAAATGTGCAATTCACATTGCAAAAAGTTCTAACGGGTCTCAAAATGTTTATTAGAGTCTAATAAGTAAATAATAAAAGTATAACAGTTAACCAATAAAAGGTTTGTCTGTTATCGTTAAAAGAACTTAACTAAAAAATTTACACTATACATTAGTTATATAGGTCCTAAAAAGTGCCTTGTGAACTATATGGTGCCAAATGTGCAATTCACATTGCAAAAAGTTCTAACGGGTCTCAAAATGTTTATTAGAGTCTAATAAGTAAATAATAAAAGTATGACAGTTAACCAATAAAAGGTTTGTCTGTTATTGTTAAAAGAACTTAACTAAAATATTTGCACTATACATTAGTTATATAGGTCCTAAAAAGTGCCTTGTGAACTATATGGTGCCAAATGTGCAATTCACATTGCAAAAAGTTCTAACGGGTCTCAAAATGTTTATTAGAGTCTAATAAGTAAATAATAAAAGTATACCAGTTAACCAATAAAAGGTTTGTCTGTTATCGTTAAAAGAACTTAACTAAAAAATTTGCACTATACATTAGTTATATAGGTCCTAAAAAGTGCCTTGTAAACTATATGGTGCCAAATGTGCAATTTACATTGCAAAAAGTTCTATCGGATCTCAAAATGTTTATTAGAGTCTAATAAGTAAATAATAAAAGTATAACAGTTAACCAATAAAAGGTTTGTCTGTTATCGTTAAAAGAACTTAACTAAAAAATTTGCACTATACATTAGTTATATAGGTCCTAAAAAGTGCCTTGTCAACTATATGGTGCCAAATGTGCAATTCACATTGCAAAAAGTTCTAACGGGTCTCAAAATGTTTAGTAGAGTCTAATAAGTAAATAATAAAAGTATAACAGTTAACCAATAAAAGGTTTGTCTGTTATCGTTAAAAGAACTTAACTAAAAAATTTGCACTATACATTAGTTATATAGGTCCTAAAAAGTGCCTTGTCAACTATATGGTGCCAAATGTGCAATTCACATTGCAAAAAGTTCTAACGGGTCTCAAAATGTTTAGTAGAGTCTAATAAGTAAATAATAAAAGTATAACAGTTAACCAATAAAAGGTTTGTCTGTTATCGTTAGAAGAACTTAACTAAAAAATTTGCACTATACATTAGTTATATAGGTCCTAAAAAGTGCCTTGTGAACTATATGGTGCCAAATGTGCAATTCACATTGCAAAAAGTTCTAACGGGTCTCAACATGTTTATTAGAGTCTAATAAGTAAATAATAAAAGTATAACAGTTAACCAATAAAAGGTTTGTCTGTTATCGTTAAAAGAACTTAACTAAAAAATTTGCACTATACATTAGTTATATAGGTCCTAAAAAGTGCCTTGTGAACTATATGGTGCCAAATGTGCAATTCACATTGCAAAAAGTTCTAACGGGTCTCAAAATGTTTATTAGAGTCTAATAAGTAAATAATAAAAGTATAACAGTTAACCAATAAAAGGTTTGTCTGTTATCGTTAAAAGAACTTAACTAAAAAATTTACACTATACATTAGTTATATAGGTCCTAAAAAGTGCCTTGTCAACTATATGGTGCCAAATGTGCAATTCACATTGCAAAAAGTTCTAACGGGTCTCAAAATGTTTATTAGAGTCTAATAAGTAAATAATAAAAGTATAACAGTTAACCAATAAAAGGTTTGTCTGTTATCGTTAAAAGAACTTAACTAAAATATTTGCACTATACATTAGTTATATAGGTCCTAAAAAGTGCCTTGTGAACTATATGGTGCCAAATGTGCAATTCACATTGCAAAAAGTTCTAACGGGTCTCAAAATGTTTATTAGAGTCTAATAAGTAAATAATAAAAGTATAACAGTTAACCAATAAAAGGTTTGTCTGTTATCGTTAAAAGAACTTAACTAAAAAATTTGCACTATACATTAGTTATATAGGTCCTAAAAAGTGCCTTGTGAACTATATGGTGCCAAATGTGCAATTTACATTGCAAAAAGTTCTATCGGATCTCAAAATGTTTATTAGAGTCTAAAAAGTAAATAATAAAAGTATAACAGTTAACCAATAAAAGGTTTGTCTGTTATCGTTAAAAGAACTTAACTAAAAAATTTGCACTATACATTAGTTATATAGGTCCTAAAAAGTGCCTTGTCAACTATATGGTGCCAAATGTGCAATTCACATTGCAGAAAGTTCTAACGGGTCTCAAAATGTTTATTAGAGTCTAATAAGTAAATAATAAAAGTATAACAGTTAACCAATAAAAGGTTTGTCTGTTATCGTTAAAAGAACTTAACTCAAAAATTTACACTATACATTAGTTATATAGGTCCTAAAAAGTGCCTTGTGAACTATATGGTGCCAAATGTGCAATTCACATTGCAAAAAGTTCTAACGGGTCTCAAAATGTTTATTAGAGTCTAATAAGTAAATAATAAAAGTATAACAGTTAACCAATAAAAGGTTTGTCTGTTATCGTTAAAAGAACTTAACTAAAAAATTTGCACTATACATTAGTTATATAGGTCCTAAAAAGTGCCTTGTGAACTATATGGTGCCAAATGTGCAATTCACATTGCAAAAAGTTCTAACGGGTCTCAAAATGTTTATTAGAGTCTAATAAGTAAATAATAAAAGTATAACAGTTAACCAATAAAAGGTTTGTCTGTTATCGTTAAAAGAACTTAACTAAAAAATTTGCACTATACATTAGTTATATAGGTCCTAAAAAGTGCCTTGTGAACTATATGGTGCCAAATGTGCAATTCACATTGCAAAAAGTTCTAACGGGTCTCAAAATGTTTATTAGAGTCTAATAAGTAAATAATAAAAGTATAACAGTTAACCAATAAAAGGTTTGTCTGTTATCGTTAAAAGAACTTAACTAAAAAATTTGCACTATACATTAGTTATATAGGTCCTAAAAAGTGCCTTGTGAACTATATGGTGCCAAATGTGCAATTCACATTGCAAAAAGTTCTAACGGGTCTCAAAATGTTTATTAGAGTCTAATAAGTAAATAATAAAAGTATAACAGTTAACCAATAAAAGGTTTGTCTGTTATCGTTAAAAGAACTTAACTAAAAAATTTGCACTATACATTAGTTATATAGGTCCTAAAAAGTGCCTTGTGAACTATATGGTGCCAAATGTGCAATTCAAATTGCAAAAAGTTCTAACGGGTCTCAAAATGTTTATTAGAGTCTAATAAGTAAATAATAAAAGTATAACAGTTAACCAATAAAAGGTTTGTCTGTTATCGTTAAAAGAACTTAACTAAAATATTTGCACTATACATTAGGTATATAGGTCCTAAAAAGTGCCTTGTGAACTATATGGTGCCAAATGTGCAATTCACATTGCAAAAAGTTCTAACGGGTCTCAAAATGTTTATTAGAGTCTAATAAGTAAATAATAAAAGTATAACAGTTAACCAATAAAAGGTTTGTCTGTTATCGTTAAAAGAACTTAACTAAAAAAATTGCACTATACATTAGTTATATAGGTCCTAAAAAGTGCCTTGTGAACTATATGGTGCCAAATGTGCAATTCACATTGCAAAAAGTTCTATCGGATCTCAAAATGTTTATTAGAGTCTAATAAGTAAATAATAAAAGTATAACAGTTAACCAATAAAAGGTTTGTCTGTTATCGTTAAAAGAACTTAACTAAAAAATTTGCACTATACATTAGTTATATAGGTCCTAAAAAGTGCCTTGTCAACTATATGGTGCCAAATGTGCAATTCACATTGCAAAAAGTTCTAACGGGTCTCAAAATGTTTATTAGAGTCTAATAAGTAAATAATAAAAGTATAACAGTTAACCAATAAAAGGTTTGTCTGTTATCGTTAAAAGAACTTAACTAAAAAATTTGCACTATACATTAGTTATATAGGTCCTAAAAAGTGCCTTGTGAACTATATGGTGCCAAATGTGCAATTCACATTGCAAAAAGTTCTAATGGGTCTCAAAATGTTTATTAGAGTCTAATAAGTAAATAATAAAAGTATAACAGTTAACCAATAAAAGGTTTGTCTGTTATCGTTAAAAGAACTTAACTAAAAAATTTACACTATACATTAGCTATATAGGTCCTAAAAAGTGCCTTGTGAACTATATGGTGCCAAATGTGCAATTCACATTGCAAAAAGTTCTAACGAGTCTCAAAATGTTTATTAGAGTCTAATAAGTAAATAATAAAAGTATAACAGTTAACCAATAAAAGGTTTGTCTGTTATCGTTAAAATAACTTAACTAAAAAATTTGCAGTATACAATAGTTATATAGGTCCTAAAAAGTGCCTTGTCAACTTTATGGTGCCAAATGTGCAATTCACATTGCAAAAAGTTCTAACGGGTCTCAAAATGTTTAGTAGAGTCTAATAAGTAAATAATAAAAGTATAACAGTTAACCAATAAAAGGTTTGTCTGTTATCGTTAAAAGAACTTAACTAAAAAATTTACACTATACATTAGCTATATAGGTCCTAAAAAGTGCCTTGTGAACTATATGGTGCCAAATGTGCAATTCACATTGCAAAAAGTTCTAACGGGTCTCAAAATGTTTATTAGAGTCTAATAAGTAAATAATAAAAGTATAACAGTTAACCAATAAAAGGTTTGTCTGTTATCGTTAAAAGAACTTAACTAAAAAATTTACCTTATACATTAGTTATATAGGTCCTAAAAAATGCCTTGTGAACTATATGGTGCCAAATGTGCAATTCACATTGCAAAAAGTTCTAACGGGTCTCAAAATGTTTATTAGAGTCTAATAAGTAAATAATAAAAGTATAACAGTTAACCAATAAAAGGTTTGTCTGTTATCGTTAAAAGAACTTAACTAAAAAATTTACACTATACATTAGTTATATAGGTCCTAAAAAGTGCCTTGTGAACTATATGGTGCCAAATGTGCAATTCACATTGCAAAAAGTTCTAACGGGTCTCAAAATGTTTATTAGAGTCTAATAAGTAAATAATAAAAGTATAACAGTTAACCAATAAAAGGTTTGTCTGTTATCGTTAAAAGAACTTAACTAAAATATTTGCACTATACATTAGTTATATAGGTCCTAAAAAGTGCCTTGTGAACTATATGGTGCCAAATGTGCAATTCACATTGCAAAAAGTTCTAATGGGTCTCAAAATGTTTATTAGAGTCTAATAAGTAAATAATAAAAGTATAACAGTTAACCAATAAAAGGTTTGTCTGTTATCGTTAAAAGAACTTAACTAAAAAATTTACACTATACATTAGCTATATAGGTCCTAAAAAGTGCCTTGTGAACTATATGGTGCCAAATGTGCAATTCACATTGCAAAAAGTTCTAACGAGTCTCAAAATGTTTATTAGAGTCTAATAAGTAAATAATAAAAGTATAACAGTTAACCAATAAAAGGTTTGTCTGTTATCGTTAAAATAACTTAACTAAAAAATTTGCAGTATACAATAGTTATATAGGTCCTAAAAAGTGCCTTGTCAACTTTATGGTGCCAAATGTGCAATTCACATTGCAAAAAGTTCTAACGGGTCTCAAAATGTTTAGTAGAGTCTAATAAGTAAATAATAAAAGTATAACAGTTAACCAATAAAAGGTTTGTCTGTTATCGTTAAAAGAACTTAACTAAAAAATTTACACTATACATTAGCTATATAGGTCCTAAAAAGTGCCTTGTGAACTATATGGTGCCAAATGTGCAATTCACATTGCAAAAAGTTCTAACGGGTCTCAAAATGTTTATTAGAGTCTAATAAGTAAATAATAAAAGTATAACAGTTAACCAATAAAAGGTTTGTCTGTTATCGTTAAAAGAACTTAACTAAAAAATTTACACTATACATTAGTTATATAGGTCCTAAAAAGTGCCTTGTGAACTATATGGTGCCAAATGTGCAATTCACATTGCAAAAAGTTCTAACGGGTCTCAAAATGTTTATTAGAGTCTAATAAGTAAATAATAAAAGTATAACAGTTAACCAATAAAAGGTTTGTCTGTTATCGTTAAAAGAACTTAACTAAAATATTTGCACTATACATTAGTTATATAGGTCCTAAAAAGTGCCTTGTGAACTATATGGTGCCAAATGTGCAATTCACATTGCAAAAAGTTCTAACGGGTCTCAAAATGTTTATTAGAGTCTAATAAGTAAATAATAAAAGTATAACAGTTAACCAATAAAAGGTTTGTCTGTTATCGTTAAAAGAACTTAACTAAAAAATTTGCACTATACATTAGTTATATAGGTCCTAAAAAGTGCCTTGTGAACTATATGGTGCCAAATGTGCAATTCACATTGCAAAAAGTTCTAACGGGTCTCAAAATGTTTAGTAGAGTCTAATAAGTAAATAATAAAAGTATAACAGTTAACCAATAAAAGGTTTGTCTGTTATCGTTAGAAGAACTTAACTAAAAAATTTGCACTATACATTAGTTATATAGGTCCTAAAAAGTGCCTTGTGAACTATATGGTGCCAAATGTGCAATTCACATTGCAAAAAGTTCTAACGGGTCTCAAAATGTTTATTAGAGTCTAATAAGTAAATAATAAAAGTATAACAGTTAACCAATAAAAGGTTTGTCTGTTATCGTTAAAAGAACTTAACTAAAAAATTTGCACTATACATTAGTTATATAGGTCCTAAAAAGTGCCTTGTGAACTATATGGTGCCAAATGTGCAATTCACATTGCAAAAAGTTCTAACGGGTCTCCAAATGTTTATTAGAGTCTAATAAGCAAATAATAAAAGTATAACAGTTAACCAATAAAAGGTTTGTCTGTTATCGTTAAAAGAACTTAACTAAAAAATTTACACTATACATTAGTTATATAGGTCCTAAAAAGTGCCTTGTCAACTATATGGTGCCAAATGTGCAATTCACATTGCAAAAAGTTCTAACGGGTCTCAAAATGTTTATTAGAGTCTAATAAGTAAATAATAAAAGTATAACAGTTAACCAATAAAAGGTTTGTCTGTTATCGTTAAAAGAACTTAACTAAAATATTTGCACTATACATTAGTTATATAGGTCCTAAAAAGTGCCTTGTGAACTATATGGTGCCAAATGTGCAATTCACATTGCAAAAAGTTCTAACGGGTCTCAAAATGTTTATTAGAGTCTAATAAGTAAATAATAAAAGTATAACAGTTAACCAATAAAAGGTTTGTCTGTTATCGTTAAAAGAACTTAACTAAAAAATTTGCACTATACATTAGTTATATAGGTCCTAAAAAGTGCCTTGTGAACTATATGGTGCCAAATGTGCAATTTACATTGCAAAAAGTTCTATCGGATCTCAAAATGTTTATTAGAGTCTAATAAGTAAATAATAAAAGTATAACAGTTAACCAATAAAAGGTTTGTCTGTTATCGTTAAAAGAACTTAACTAAAAAATTTGCACTATACATTAGTTATATAGGTCCAAAAAAGTGCCTTGTCAACTATATGGTGCCAAATGTGCAATTCACATTGCAGAAAGTTCTAACGGGTCTCAAAATGTTTATTAGAGTCTAATAAGTAAATAATAAAAGTATAACAGTTAACCAATAAAAGGTTTGTCTGTTATCGTTAAAAGAACTTAACTAAAAAATTTGCACTATACATTAGTTATATAGGTCCTAAAAAGTGCCTTGTGAACTATATGGTGCCAAATGTGCAATTCACATTGCAAAAAGTTCTAACGGGTCTCAAAATGTTTATTAGAGTCTAATAAGTAAATAATAAAAGTATAACAGTTAACCAATAAAAGGTTTGTCTGTTATCGTTAAAAGAACTTAACTAAAAAATTTGCACTATACATTAGTTATATAGGTCCTAAAAAGTGCCTTGTGAACTATATGGTGCCAAATGTGCAATTCACATTGCAAAAAGTTCTAACGGGTCTCAAAATGTTTATTAGAGTCTAATAAGTAAATAATAAAAGTATAACAGTTAACCAATAAAAGGTTTGTCTGTTATCGTTAAAAGAACTTAACTAAAAAATTTGCACTATACATTAGTTATATAGGTCCTAAAAAGTGCCTTGTCAACTATATGGTGCCAAATGTGCAATTCACATTGCAAAAAGTTCTAACGGGTCTCAAAATGTTTATTAGAGTCTAATAAGTAAATAATAAAAGTATAACAGTTAACCAATAAAAGGTTTGTCTGTTATCGTTAAAAGAACTTAACTAAAAAATTTGCACTATACATTAGTTATATAGGTCCTAAAAAGTGCCTTGTGAACTATATGGTGCCAAATGTGCAATTCACATTGCAAAAAGTTCTAATGGGTCTCAAAATGTTTATTAGAGTCTAATAAGTAAATAATAAAAGTATAACAGTTAACCAATAAAAGGTTTGTCTGTTATCGTTAAAAGAACTTAACTAAAAAATTTGCACTATACATTAGTTATATAGGTCCTAAAAAGTGCCTTGTGAACTATATGGTGCCAAATGTGCAATTCAAATTGCAAAAAGTTCTAACGGGTCTCAAAATGTTTATTAGAGTCTAATAAGTAAATAATAAAAGTATAACAGTTAACCAATAAAAGGTTTGTCTGTTATCGTTAAAAGAACTTAACTAAAATATTTGCACTATACATTAGTTATATAGGTCCTAAAAAGTGCCTTGTGAACTATATGGTGCCAAATGTGCAATTTACATTGCAAAAAGTTCTATCGGATCTCAAAATGTTTATTAGAGTCTAATAAGTAAATAATAAAAGTATAACAGTTAACCAATAAAAGGTTTGTCTGTTATCGTTAAAAGAACTTAACTAAAAAATTTGCACTATACATTAGTTATATAGGTCCTAAAAAGTGCCTTGTCAACTATATGGTGCCAAATGTGCAATTCACATTGCAAAAAGTTCTAACGGGTCTCAAAATGTTTATTAGAGTCTAATAAGTAAATAATAAAAGTATAACAGTTAACCAATAAAAGGTTTGTCTGTTATCGTTAAAAGAACTTAACTAAAAAATTTGCACTATACATTAGTTATATAGGTCCTAAAAAGTGCCTTGTGAACTATATGGTGCCAAATGTGCAATTCACATTGCAAAAAGTTCTAATGGGTCTCAAAATGTTTATTAGAGTCTAATAAGTAAATAATAAAAGTATAACAGTTAACCAATAAAAGGTTTGTCTGTTATCGTTAAAAGAACTTAACTAAAAAATTTACACTATACATTAGCTATATATGTCCTAAAAAGTGCCTTGTGAACTATATGGTGCCAAATGTGCAATTCACATTGCAAAAAGTTCTAACGGGTCTCAAAATGTTTATTAGAGTCTAATAAGTAAATAATAAAAGTATAACAGTTAACCAATAAAAGGTTTGTCTGTTATCGTTAAAATAACTTAACTAAAAAATTTGCACTATACATTAGTTATATAGGTCCTAAAAAGTGCCTTGTCAACTTTATGGTGCCAAATGTGCAATTCACATTGCAAAAAATTCTAACGGGTCTCAAAATGTTTAGTAGAGTCTAATAAGTAAATAATAAAAGTATAACAGTTAACCAATAAAAGGTTTGTCTGTTATCGTTAAAAGAACTTAACTAAAAAATTTACACTATACATTAGCTATATAGGTCCTAAAAAGTGCCTTGTGAACTATATGGTGCCAAATGTGCAATTCACATTGCAAAAAGTTCTAACGGGTCTCAAAATGTTTATTAGAGTCTAATAAGTAAATAATAAAAGTATAACAGTTAACCAATAAAAGGTTTGTCTGTTATCGTTAAAAGAACTTAACTAAAAAATTTGCACTATACATTAGTTATATAGGTCCTAAAAAGTGCCTTGTGAACTATATGGTGCCAAATGTGCAATTCACATTGCAAAAAGTTCTAACGGGTCTCAAAATGTTTATTAGAGTCTAATAAGTAAATAATAAAAGTATAACAGTTAACCAATAAAAGGTTTGTCTGTTATCGTTAAAAGAACTTAACTAAAATATTTGCACTATACATTAGTTATATAGGTCCTAAAAAGTGCCTTGTGAACTATATGGTGCCAAATGTGCAATTCACATTGCAAAAAGTTCTAACGGGTCTCAAAATGTTTATTAGAGTCTAATAAGTAAATAATAAAAGTATAACAGTTAACCAATAAAAGGTTTGTCTGTTATCGTTAAAAGAACTTAACTAAAAAATTTACCTTATACATTAGTTATATAGGTCCTAAAAAATGCCTTGTGAACTATATGGTGCCAAATGTGCAATTCACATTGCAAAAAGTTCTAACGGGTCTCAAAATGTTTATTAGAGTCTAATAAGTAAATAATAAAAGTATAACAGTTAACCAATAAAAGGTTTGTCTGTTATCGTTAAAAGAACTTAACTAAAAAATTTACACTATACATTAGTTATATAGGTCCTAAAAAGTGCCTTGTGAACTATATGGTGCCAAATGTGCAATTCACATTGCAAAAAGTTCTAACGGGTCTCAAAATGTTTATTAGAGTCTAATAAGTAAATAATAAAAGTATAACAGTTAACCAATAAAAGGTTTGTCTGTTATCGTTAAAAGAACTTAACTAAAATATTTGCACTATACATTAGTTATATAGGTCCTAAAAAGTGCCTTGTGAACTATATGGTGCCAAATGTGCAATTCACATTGCAAAAAGTTCTAATGGGTCTCAAAATGTTTATTAGAGTCTAATAAGTAAATAATAAAAGTATAACAGTTAACCAATAAAAGGTTTGTCTGTTATCGTTAAAAGAACTTAACTAAAAAATTTACACTATACATTAGCTATATAGGTCCTAAAAAGTGCCTTGTGAACTATATGGTGCCAAATGTGCAATTCACATTGCAAAAAGTTCTAACGAGTCTCAAAATGTTTATTAGAGTCTAATAAGTAAATAATAAAAGTATAACAGTTAACCAATAAAAGGTTTGTCTGTTATCGTTAAAATAACTTAACTAAAAAATTTGCAGTATACAATAGTTATATAGGTCCTAAAAAGTGCCTTGTCAACTTTATGGTGCCAAATGTGCAATTCACATTGCAAAAAGTTCTAACGGGTCTCAAAATGTTTAGTAGAGTCTAATAAGTAAATAATAAAAGTATAACAGTTAACCAATAAAAGGTTTGTCTGTTATCGTTAAAAGAACTTAACTAAAAAATTTACACTATACATTAGCTATATAGGTCCTAAAAAGTGCCTTGTGAACTATATGGTGCCAAATGTGCAATTCACATTGCAAAAAGTTCTAACGGGTCTCAAAATGTTTATTAGAGTCTAATAAGTAAATAATAAAAGTATAACAGTTAACCAATAAAAGGTTTGTCTGTTATCGTTAAAAGAACTTAACTAAAAAATTTACACTATACATTAGTTATATAGGTCCTAAAAAGTGCCTTGTGAACTATATGGTGCCAAATGTGCAATTCACATTGCAAAAAGTTCTAACGGGTCTCAAAATGTTTATTAGAGTCTAATAAGTAAATAATAAAAGTATAACAGTTAACCAATAAAAGGTTTGTCTGTTATCGTTAAAAGAACTTAACTAAAATATTTGCACTATACATTAGTTATATAGGTCCTAAAAAGTGCCTTGTGAACTATATGGTGCCAAATGTGCAATTCACATTGCAAAAAGTTCTAACGGGTCTCAAAATGTTTATTAGAGTCTAATAAGTAAATAATAAAAGTATAACAGTTAACCAATAAAAGGTTTGTCTGTTATCGTTAAAAGAACTTAACTAAAAAATTTGCACTATACATTAGTTATATAGGTCCTAAAAAGTGCCTTGTGAACTATATGGTGCCAAATGTGCAATTCACATTGCAAAAAGTTCTAACGGGTCTCAAAATGTTTAGTAGAGTCTAATAAGTAAATAATAAAAGTATAACAGTTAACCAATAAAAGGTTTGTCTGTTATCGTTAGAAGAACTTAACTAAAAAATTTGCACTATACATTAGTTATATAGGTCCTAAAAAGTGCCTTGTGAACTATATGGTGCCAAATGTGCAATTCACATTGCAAAAAGTTCTAACGGGTCTCAAAATGTTTATTAGAGTCTAATAAGTAAATAATAAAAGTATAACAGTTAACCAATAAAAGGTTTGTCTGTTATCGTTAAAAGAACTTAACTAAAAAATTTGCACTATACATTAGTTATATAGGTCCTAAAAAGTGCCTTGTGAACTATATGGTGCCAAATGTGCAATTCACATTGCAAAAAGTTCTAACGGGTCTCCAAATGTTTATTAGAGTCTAATAAGCAAATAATAAAAGTATAACAGTTAACCAATAAAAGGTTTGTCTGTTATCGTTAAAAGAACTTAACTAAAAAATTTACACTATACATTAGTTATATAGGTCCTAAAAAGTGCCTTGTCAACTATATGGTGCCAAATGTGCAATTCACATTGCAAAAAGTTCTAACGGGTCTCAAAATGTTTATTAGAGTCTAATAAGTAAATAATAAAAGTATAACAGTTAACCAATAAAAGGTTTGTCTGTTATCGTTAAAAGAACTTAACTAAAATATTTGCACTATACATTAGTTATATAGGTCCTAAAAAGTGCCTTGTGAACTATATGGTGCCAAATGTGCAATTCACATTGCAAAAAGTTCTAACGGGTCTCAAAATGTTTATTAGAGTCTAATAAGTAAATAATAAAAGTATAACAGTTAACCAATAAAAGGTTTGTCTGTTATCGTTAAAAGAACTTAACTAAAAAATTTGCACTATACATTAGTTATATAGGTCCTAAAAAGTGCCTTGTGAACTATATGGTGCCAAATGTGCAATTTACATTGCAAAAAGTTCTATCGGATCTCAAAATGTTTATTAGAGTCTAATAAGTAAATAATAAAAGTATAACAGTTAACCAATAAAAGGTTTGTCTGTTATCGTTAAAAGAACTTAACTAAAAAATTTGCACTATACATTAGTTATATAGGTCCAAAAAAGTGCCTTGTCAACTATATGGTGCCAAATGTGCAATTCACATTGCAGAAAGTTCTAACGGGTCTCAAAATGTTTATTAGAGTCTAATAAGTAAATAATAAAAGTATAACAGTTAACCAATAAAAGGTTTGTCTGTTATCGTTAAAAGAACTTAACTAAAAAATTTGCACTATACATTAGTTATATAGGTCCTAAAAAGTGCCTTGTGAACTATATGGTGCCAAATGTGCAATTCACATTGCAAAAAGTTCTAACGGGTCTCAAAATGTTTATTAGAGTCTAATAAGTAAATAATAAAAGTATAACAGTTAACCAATAAAAGGTTTGTCTGTTATCGTTAAAAGAACTTAACTAAAAAATTTGCACTATACATTAGTTATATAGGTCCTAAAAAGTGCCTTGTGAACTATATGGTGCCAAATGTGCAATTCACATTGCAAAAAGTTCTAACGGGTCTCAAAATGTTTATTAGAGTCTAATAAGTAAATAATAAAAGTATAACAGTTAACCAATAAAAGGTTTGTCTGTTATCGTTAAAAGAACTTAACTAAAAAATTTGCACTATACATTAGTTATATAGGTCCTAAAAAGTGCCTTGTCAACTATATGGTGCCAAATGTGCAATTCACATTGCAAAAAGTTCTAACGGGTCTCAAAATGTTTATTAGAGTCTAATAAGTAAATAATAAAAGTATAACAGTTAACCAATAAAAGGTTTGTCTGTTATCGTTAAAAGAACTTAACTAAAAAATTTGCACTATACATTAGTTATATAGGTCCTAAAAAGTGCCTTGTGAACTATATGGTGCCAAATGTGCAATTCACATTGCAAAAAGTTCTAATGGGTCTCAAAATGTTTATTAGAGTCTAATAAGTAAATAATAAAAGTATAACAGTTAACCAATAAAAGGTTTGTCTGTTATCGTTAAAAGAACTTAACTAAAAAATTTGCACTATACATTAGTTATATAGGTCCTAAAAAGTGCCTTGTGAACTATATGGTGCCAAATGTGCAATTCAAATTGCAAAAAGTTCTAACGGGTCTCAAAATGTTTATTAGAGTCTAATAAGTAAATAATAAAAGTATAACAGTTAACCAATAAAAGGTTTGTCTGTTATCGTTAAAAGAACTTAACTAAAATATTTGCACTATACATTAGTTATATAGGTCCTAAAAAGTGCCTTGTGAACTATATGGTGCCAAATGTGCAATTTACATTGCAAAAAGTTCTATCGGATCTCAAAATGTTTATTAGAGTCTAATAAGTAAATAATAAAAGTATAACAGTTAACCAATAAAAGGTTTGTCTGTTATCGTTAAAAGAACTTAACTAAAAAATTTGCACTATACATTAGTTATATAGGTCCTAAAAAGTGCCTTGTCAACTATATGGTGCCAAATGTGCAATTCACATTGCAAAAAGTTCTAACGGGTCTCAAAATGTTTATTAGAGTCTAATAAGTAAATAATAAAAGTATAACAGTTAACCAATAAAAGGTTTGTCTGTTATCGTTAAAAGAACTTAACTAAAAAATTTGCACTATACATTAGTTATATAGGTCCTAAAAAGTGCCTTGTGAACTATATGGTGCCAAATGTGCAATTCACATTGCAAAAAGTTCTAATGGGTCTCAAAATGTTTATTAGAGTCTAATAAGTAAATAATAAAAGTATAACAGTTAACCAATAAAAGGTTTGTCTGTTATCGTTAAAAGAACTTAACTAAAAAATTTACACTATACATTAGCTATATATGTCCTAAAAAGTGCCTTGTGAACTATATGGTGCCAAATGTGCAATTCACATTGCAAAAAGTTCTAACGGGTCTCAAAATGTTTATTAGAGTCTAATAAGTAAATAATAAAAGTATAACAGTTAACCAATAAAAGGTTTGTCTGTTATCGTTAAAATAACTTAACTAAAAAATTTGCACTATACATTAGTTATATAGGTCCTAAAAAGTGCCTTGTCAACTTTATGGTGCCAAATGTGCAATTCACATTGCAAAAAATTCTAACGGGTCTCAAAATGTTTAGTAGAGTCTAATAAGTAAATAATAAAAGTATAACAGTTAACCAATAAAAGGTTTGTCTGTTATCGTTAAAAGAACTTAACTAAAAAATTTACACTATACATTAGCTATATAGGTCCTAAAAAGTGCCTTGTGAACTATATGGTGCCAAATGTGCAATTCACATTGCAAAAAGTTCTAACGGGTCTCAAAATGTTTATTAGAGTCTAATAAGTAAATAATAAAAGTATAACAGTTAACCAATAAAAGGTTTGTCTGTTATCGTTAAAAGAACTTAACTAAAAAATTTGCACTATACATTAGTTATATAGGTCCTAAAAAGTGCCTTGTGAACTATATGGTGCCAAATGTGCAATTCACATTGCAAAAAGTTCTAACGGGTCTCAAAATGTTTATTAGAGTCTAATAAGTAAATAATAAAAGTATAACAGTTAACCAATAAAAGGTTTGTCTGTTATCGTTAAAAGAACTTAACTAAAATATTTGCACTATACATTAGTTATATAGGTCCTAAAAAGTGCCTTGTGAACTATATGGTGCCAAATGTGCAATTCACATTGCAAAAAGTTCTAACGGGTCTCAAAATGTTTATTAGAGTCTAATAAGTAAATAATAAAAGTATAACAGTTAACCAATAAAAGGTTTGTCTGTTATCGTTAAAAGAACTTAACTAAAATATTTGCACTATACATTAGTTATATAGGTCCTAAAAAGTGCCTTGTGAACTATATGGTGCCAAATGTGCAATTCACATTGCAAAAAGTTCTAACGGGTCTCAAAATGTTTATTAGAGTCTAATAAGTAAATAATAAAAGTATAACAGTTAACCAATAAAAGGTTTGTCTGTTATCGTTAAAAGAACTTAACTAAAAAATTTACACTATACATTAGCTATATAGGTCCTAAAAAGTGCCTTGTGAACTATATGGTGCCAAATGTGCAATTCACATTGCAAAAAGTTCTAACGGGTCTCAAAATGTTTATTAGAGTCTAATAAGTAAATAATAAAAGTATAACAGTTAACCAATAAAAGGTTTGTCTGTTATCGTTAAAATAACTTAACTAAAAAATTTGCAGTATACAATAGTTATATAGGTCCTAAAAAGTGCCTTGTCAACTTTATGGTGCCAAATGTGCAATTCACATTGCAAAAAGTTCTAACGGGTCTCAAAATGTTTATTAGAGTCTAATAAGTAAATAATAAAAGTATAACAGTTAACCAATAAAAGGTTTGTCTGTTATCGTTAAAAGAACTTAACTAAAAAATTTGCACTATACATTAGTTATATAGGTCCTAAAAAGTGCCTTGTGAACTATATGGTGCCAAATGTGCAATTCACATTGCAAAAAGTTCTAATGGGTCTCAAAATGTTTATTAGAGTCTAATAAGTAAATAATAAAAGTATAACAGTTAACCAATAAAAGGTTTGTCTGTTATCGTTAAAAGAACTTAACTAAAAAATTTGCACTATACATTAGTTATATAGGTCCTAAAAAGTGCCTTGTGAACTATATGGTGCCAAATGTGCAATTCAAATTGCAAAAAGTTCTAACGGGTCTCAAAATGTTTATTAGAGTCTAATAAGTAAATAATAAAAGTATAACAGTTAACCAATAAAAGGTTTGTCTGTTATCGTTAAAAGAACTTAACTAAAATATTTGCACTATACATTAGTTATATAGGTCCTAAAAAGTGCCTTGTGAACTATATGGTGCCAAATGTGCAATTCACATTGCAAAAAGTTCTAACGGGTCTCAAAATGTTTATTAGAGTCTAATAAGTAAATAATAAAAGTATAACAGTTAACCAATAAAAGGTTTGTCTGTTATCGTTAAAAGAACTTAACTAAAAAATTTGCACTATACATTAGTTATATAGGTCCTAAAAAGTGCCTTGTGAACTATATGGTGCCAAATGTGCAATTTACATTGCAAAAAGTTCTATCGGATCTCAAAATGTTTATTAGAGTCTAATAAGTAAATAATAAAAGTATAACAGTTAACCAATAAAAGGTTTGTCTGTTATCGTTAAAAGAACTTAACTAAAAAATTTGCACTATACATTAGTTATATAGGTCCTAAAAAGTGCCTTGTCAACTATATGGTGCCAAATGTGCAATTCACATTGCAAAAAGTTCTAACGGGTCTCAAAATGTTTATTAGAGTCTAATAAGTAAATAATAAAAGTATAACAGTTAACCAATAAAAGGTTTGTCTGTTATCGTTAAAAGAACTTAACTAAAAAATTTGCACTATATATTAGTTATATAGGTCCTAAAAAGTGCCTTGTGAACTATATGGTGCCAAATGTGCAATTCACATTGCAAAAAGTTCTAATGGGTCTCAAAATGTTTATTAGAGTCTAATAAGTAAATAATAAAAGTATAACAGTTAACCAATAAAAGGTTTGTCTGTTATCGTTAAAAGAACTTAACTAAAAAATTTACACTATACATTAGCTATATAGGTCCTAAAAAGTGCCTTGTGAACTATATGGTGCCAAATGTGCAATTCACATTGCAAAAAGTTCTAACGGGTCTCAAAATGTTTATTAGAGTCTAATAAGTAAATAATAAAAGTATAACAGTTAACCAATAAAAGGTTTGTCTGTTATCGTTAAAAGAACTTAACTAAAAAATTTACACTATACATTAGTTATATAGGTCCTAAAAAGTGCCTTGTGAACTATATGGTGCCAAATGTGCAATTCACATTGCAAAACGTTCTAACGGGTCTCAAAATGTTTATTAGAGTCTAATAAGTAAATAATAAAAGTATAACAGTTAACCAATAAAAGGTTTGTCTGTTATCGTTAAAAGAACTTAACTAAAAAATTTGCACTATACATTAGTTATATAGGTCCTAAAAAGTGCCTTGTGAACTATATGGTGCCAAATGTGCAATTCACATTGCAAAAAGTTCTAACGGGTCTCAAAATGTTTATTAGAGTCTAATAAGTAAATAATAAAAGTATAACAGTTAACCAATAAAAGGTTTGTCTGTTATCGTTAAAAGAACTTAACTAAAAAATTTGCACTATACATTAGTTATATAGGTCCTAAAAAGTGCCTTGTGAACTATATGGTGCCAAATGTGCAATTTACATTGCAAAAAGTTCTATCGGATCTCAAAATGTTTATTAGAGTCTAATAAGTAAATAATAAAAGTATAACAGTTAACCAATAAAAGGTTTGTCTGTTATCGTTAAAAGAACTTAACTAAAAAATTTGCACTATACATTAGTTATATAGGTCCTAAAAAGTGCCTTGTCAACTATATGGTGCCAAATGTGCAATTCACATTGCAAAAAGTTCTAACGGGTCTCAAAATGTTTAGTAGAGTCTAATAAGTAAATAATAAAAGTATAACAGTTAACCAATAAAAGGTTTGTCTGTTATCGTTAAAAGAACTTAACTAAAAAATTTGCACTATACATTAGTTATATAGGTCCTAAAAAGTGCCTTGTCAACTATATGGTGCCAAATGTGCAATTCACATTGCAAAAAGTTCTAACGGGTCTCAAAATGTTTAGTAGAGTCTAATAAGTAAATAATAAAAGTATAACAGTTAACCAATAAAAGGTTTGTCTGTTATCGTTAGAAGAACTTAACTAAAAAATTTGCACTATACATTAGTTATATAGGTCCTAAAAAGTGCCTTGTGAACTATATGGTGCCAAATGTGCAATTCACATTGCAAAAAGTTCTAACGGGTCTCAAAATGTTTATTAGAGTCTAATAAGTAAATAATAAAAGTATAACAGTTAACCAATAAAAGGTTTGTCTGTTATCGTTAAAAGAACTTAACTAAAAAATTTGCACTATACATTAGTTATATAGGTCCTAAAAAGTGCCTTGTCAACTATATGGTGCCAAATGTGCAATTCACATTGCAAAAAGTTCTAACGGGTCTCAAAATGTTTATTAGAGTCTAATAAGTAAATAATAAAAGTATAACAGTTAACCAATAAAAGGTTTGTCTGTTATCGTTAAAAGAACTTAACTAAAAAATTTACACTATACATTAGTTATATAGGTCCTAAAAAGTGCCTTGTGAACTATATGGTGCCAAATGTGCAATTCACATTGCAAAAAGTTCTAACGGGTCTCAAAATGTTTATTAGAGTCTAATAAGTAAATAATAAAAGTATAACAGTTAACCAATAAAAGGTTTGTCTGTTATCGTTAAAAGAACTTAACTAAAATATTTGCACTATACATTAGTTATATAGGTCCTAAAAAGTGCCTTGTCAACTATATGGTGCCAAATGTGCAATTCACATTGCAAAAAGTTCTAACGGGTCTCAAAATGTTTATTAGAGTCTAATAAGTAAATAATAAAAGTATAACAGTTAACCAATAAAAGGTTTGTCTGTTATCGTTAAAAGAACTTAACTAAAAAATTTGCACTATACATTAGTTATATAGGTCCTAAAAAGTGCCTTGTGAACTATATGGTGCCAAATGTGCAATTTACATTGCAAAAAGTTCTATCGGATCTCAAAATGTTTATTAGAGTCTAATAAGTAAATAATAAAAGTATAACAGTTAACCAATAAAAGGTTTGTCTGTTATCGTTAAAAGAACTTAACTAAAAAATTTACACTATACATTAGCTATATAGGTCCTAAAAAGTGCCTTGTGAACTATATGGTGCCAAATGTGCAATTCACATTGCAAAAAGTTCTAACGGGTCTCAAAATGTTTATTAGAGTCTAATAAGTAAATAATAAAAGTATAACAGTTAACCAATAAAAGGTTTGTCTGTTATCGTTAAAAGAACTTAACTAAAAAATTTACACTATACATTAGTTATATAGGTCCTAAAAAGTGCCTTGTGAACTATATGGTGCCAAATGTGCAATTCACATTGCAAAAAGTTCTAACGGGTCTCAAAATGTTTATTAGAGTCTAATAAGTAAATAATAAAAGTATAACAGTTAACCAATAAAAGGTTTGTCTGTTATCGTTAAAAGAACTTAACTAAAATATTTGCACTATACATTAGTTATATAGGTCCTAAAAAGTGCCTTGTGAACTATATGGTGCCAAATGTGCAATTCACATTGCAAAAAGTTCTAACGGGTCTCAAAATGTTTATTAGAGTCTAATAAGTAAATAATAAAAGTATAACAGTTAACCAATAAAAGGTTTGTCTGTTATCGTTAAAAGAACTTAACTAAAAAATTTGCACTATACATTAGTTATATAGGTCCTAAAAAGTGCCTTGTGAACTATATGGTGCCAAATGTGCAATTTACATTGCAAAAAGTTCTATCGGATCTCAAAATGTTTATTAGAGTCTAATAAGTAAATAATAAAAGTATAACAGTTAACCAATAAAAGGTTTGTCTGTTATCGTTAAAAGAACTTAACTAAAAAATTTGCACTATACATTAGTTATATAGGTCCTAAAAAGTGCCTTGTCAACTATATGGTGCCAAATGTGCAATTCACATTGCAAAAAGTTCTAACGGGTCTCAAAATGTTTAGTAGAGTCTAATAAGTAAATAATAAAAGTATAACAGTTAACCAATAAAAGGTTTGTCTGTTATCGTTAAAAGAACTTAACTAAAAAATTTGCACTATACATTAGTTATATAGGTCCTAAAAAGTGCCTTGTCAACTATATGGTGCCAAATGTGCAATTCACATTGCAAAAAGTTCTAACGGGTCTCAAAATGTTTAGTAGAGTCTAATAAGTAAATAATAAAAGTATAACAGTTAACCAATAAAAGGTTTGTCTGTTATCGTTAGAAGAACTTAACTAAAAAATTTGCACTATACATTAGTTATATAGGTCCTAAAAAGTGCCTTGTCAACTATATGGTGCCAAATGTGCAATTCACATTGCAAAAAGTTCTAACGGGTCTCAAAATGTTTATTAGAGTCTAATAAGTAAATAATAAAAGTATAACAGTTAACCAATAAAAGGTTTGTCTGTTATCGTTAAAAGAACTTAACTAAAAAATTTGCACTATACATTAGTTATATAGGTCCTAAAAAGTGCCTTGTGAACTATATGGTGCCAAATGTGCAATTCACATTGCAAAAAGTTCTAATGGGTCTCAAAATGTTTATTAGAGTCTAATAAGTAAATAATAAAAGTATAACAGTTAACCAATAAAAGGTTTGTCTGTTATCGTTAAAAGAACTTAACTAAAAAATTTACACTATACATTAGCTATATATGTCCTAAAAAGTGCCTTGTGAACTATATGGTGCCAAATGTGCAATTCACATTGCAAAAAGTTCTAACGGGTCTCAAAATGTTTATTAGAGTCTAATAAGTAAATAATAAAAGTATAACAGTTAACCAATAAAAGGTTTGTCTGTTATCGTTAAAATAACTTAACTAAAAAATTTGCACTATACATTAGTTATATAGGTCCTAAAAAGTGCCTTGTCAACTTTATGGTGCCAAATGTGCAATTCACATTGCAAAAAATTCTAACGGGTCTCAAAATGTTTAGTAGAGTCTAATAAGTAAATAATAAAAGTATAACAGTTAACCAATAAAAGGTTTGTCTGTTATCGTTAAAAGAACTTAACTAAAAAATTTACACTATACATTAGCTATATAGGTCCTAAAAAGTGCCTTGTGAACTATATGGTGCCAAATGTGCAATTCACATTGCAAAAAGTTCTAACGGGTCTCAAAATGTTTATTAGAGTCTAATAAGTAAATAATAAAAGTATAACAGTTAACCAATAAAAGGTTTGTCTGTTATCGTTAAAAGAACTTAACTAAAAAATTTGCACTATACATTAGTTATATAGGTCCTAAAAAGTGCCTTGTGAACTATATGGTGCCAAATGTGCAATTCACATTGCAAAAAGTTCTAACGGGTCTCAAAATGTTTATTAGAGTCTAATAAGTAAATAATAAAAGTATAACAGTTAACCAATAAAAGGTTTGTCTGTTATCGTTAAAAGAACTTAACTAAAATATTTGCACTATACATTAGTTATATAGGTCCTAAAAAGTGCCTTGTGAACTATATGGTGCCAAATGTGCAATTCACATTGCAAAAAGTTCTAACGGGTCTCAAAATGTTTATTAGAGTCTAATAAGTAAATAATAAAAGTATAACAGTTAACCAATAAAAGGTTTGTCTGTTATCGTTAAAAGAACTTAACTAAAATATTTGCACTATACATTAGTTATATAGGTCCTAAAAAGTGCCTTGTGAACTATATGGTGCCAAATGTGCAATTCACATTGCAAAAAGTTCTAACGGGTCTCAAAATGTTTATTAGAGTCTAATAAGTAAATAATAAAAGTATAACAGTTAACCAATAAAAGGTTTGTCTGTTATCGTTAAAAGAACTTAACTAAAAAATTTACACTATACATTAGCTATATAGGTCCTAAAAAGTGCCTTGTGAACTATATGGTGCCAAATGTGCAATTCACATTGCAAAAAGTTCTAACGGGTCTCAAAATGTTTATTAGAGTCTAATAAGTAAATAATAAAAGTATAACAGTTAACCAATAAAAGGTTTGTCTGTTATCGTTAAAATAACTTAACTAAAAAATTTGCAGTATACAATAGTTATATAGGTCCTAAAAAGTGCCTTGTCAACTTTATGGTGCCAAATGTGCAATTCACATTGCAAAAAGTTCTAACGGGTCTCAAAATGTTTATTAGAGTCTAATAAGTAAATAATAAAAGTATAACAGTTAACCAATAAAAGGTTTGTCTGTTATCGTTAAAAGAACTTAACTAAAAAATTTGCACTATACATTAGTTATATAGGTCCTAAAAAGTGCCTTGTGAACTATATGGTGCCAAATGTGCAATTCACATTGCA
The DNA here is from genome assembly GCF_947623445.1 of Clavelina lepadiformis. Lineage (NCBI taxonomy): Eukaryota > Metazoa > Chordata > Ascidiacea > Aplousobranchia > Clavelinidae > Clavelina > Clavelina lepadiformis. The sequence continues at coordinate 12,877,483 of NC_135243.1, read as the reverse complement.
AAAAGTTCTAATGGGTCTCAAAATGTTTATTAGAGTCTAATAAGTAAATAATAAAAGTATAACAGTTAACCAATAAAAGGTTTGTCTGTTATCGTTAAAAGAACTTAACTAAAAAATTTGCACTATACATTAGTTATATAGGTCCTAAAAAGTGCCTTGTGAACTATATGGTGCCAAATGTGCAATTCAAATTGCAAAAAGTTCTAACGGGTCTCAAAATGTTTATTAGAGTCTAATAAGTAAATAATAAAAGTATAACAGTTAACCAATAAAAGGTTTGTCTGTTATCGTTAAAAGAACTTAACTAAAATATTTGCACTATACATTAGTTATATAGGTCCTAAAAAGTGCCTTGTGAACTATATGGTGCCAAATGTGCAATTCACATTGCAAAAAGTTCTAACGGGTCTCAAAATGTTTATTAGAGTCTAATAAGTAAATAATAAAAGTATAACAGTTAACCAATAAAAGGTTTGTCTGTTATCGTTAAAAGAACTTAACTAAAAAATTTGCACTATACATTAGTTATATAGGTCCTAAAAAGTGCCTTGTGAACTATATGGTGCCAAATGTGCAATTTACATTGCAAAAAGTTCTATCGGATCTCAAAATGTTTATTAGAGTCTAATAAGTAAATAATAAAAGTATAACAGTTAACCAATAAAAGGTTTGTCTGTTATCGTTAAAAGAACTTAACTAAAAAATTTGCACTATACATTAGTTATATAGGTCCTAAAAAGTGCCTTGTCAACTATATGGTGCCAAATGTGCAATTCACATTGCAAAAAGTTCTAACGGGTCTCAAAATGTTTATTAGAGTCTAATAAGTAAATAATAAAAGTATAACAGTTAACCAATAAAAGGTTTGTCTGTTATCGTTAAAAGAACTTAACTAAAAAATTTGCACTATATATTAGTTATATAGGTCCTAAAAAGTGCCTTGTGAACTATATGGTGCCAAATGTGCAATTCACATTGCAAAAAGTTCTAATGGGTCTCAAAATGTTTATTAGAGTCTAATAAGTAAATAATAAAAGTATAACAGTTAACCAATAAAAGGTTTGTCTGTTATCGTTAAAAGAACTTAACTAAAAAATTTACACTATACATTAGCTATATAGGTCCTAAAAAGTGCCTTGTGAACTATATGGTGCCAAATGTGCAATTCACATTGCAAAAAGTTCTAACGGGTCTCAAAATGTTTATTAGAGTCTAATAAGTAAATAATAAAAGTATAACAGTTAACCAATAAAAGGTTTGTCTGTTATCGTTAAAAGAACTTAACTAAAAAATTTACACTATACATTAGTTATATAGGTCCTAAAAAGTGCCTTGTGAACTATATGGTGCCAAATGTGCAATTCACATTGCAAAACGTTCTAACGGGTCTCAAAATGTTTATTAGAGTCTAATAAGTAAATAATAAAAGTATAACAGTTAACCAATAAAAGGTTTGTCTGTTATCGTTAAAAGAACTTAACTAAAAAATTTGCACTATACATTAGTTATATAGGTCCTAAAAAGTGCCTTGTGAACTATATGGTGCCAAATGTGCAATTCACATTGCAAAAAGTTCTAACGGGTCTCAAAATGTTTATTAGAGTCTAATAAGTAAATAATAAAAGTATAACAGTTAACCAATAAAAGGTTTGTCTGTTATCGTTAAAAGAACTTAACTAAAAAATTTGCACTATACATTAGTTATATAGGTCCTAAAAAGTGCCTTGTGAACTATATGGTGCCAAATGTGCAATTTACATTGCAAAAAGTTCTATCGGATCTCAAAATGTTTATTAGAGTCTAATAAGTAAATAATAAAAGTATAACAGTTAACCAATAAAAGGTTTGTCTGTTATCGTTAAAAGAACTTAACTAAAAAATTTGCACTATACATTAGTTATATAGGTCCTAAAAAGTGCCTTGTCAACTATATGGTGCCAAATGTGCAATTCACATTGCAAAAAGTTCTAACGGGTCTCAAAATGTTTAGTAGAGTCTAATAAGTAAATAATAAAAGTATAACAGTTAACCAATAAAAGGTTTGTCTGTTATCGTTAAAAGAACTTAACTAAAAAATTTGCACTATACATTAGTTATATAGGTCCTAAAAAGTGCCTTGTCAACTATATGGTGCCAAATGTGCAATTCACATTGCAAAAAGTTCTAACGGGTCTCAAAATGTTTAGTAGAGTCTAATAAGTAAATAATAAAAGTATAACAGTTAACCAATAAAAGGTTTGTCTGTTATCGTTAGAAGAACTTAACTAAAAAATTTGCACTATACATTAGTTATATAGGTCCTAAAAAGTGCCTTGTGAACTATATGGTGCCAAATGTGCAATTCACATTGCAAAAAGTTCTAACGGGTCTCAAAATGTTTATTAGAGTCTAATAAGTAAATAATAAAAGTATAACAGTTAACCAATAAAAGGTTTGTCTGTTATCGTTAAAAGAACTTAACTAAAAAATTTGCACTATACATTAGTTATATAGGTCCTAAAAAGTGCCTTGTCAACTATATGGTGCCAAATGTGCAATTCACATTGCAAAAAGTTCTAACGGGTCTCAAAATGTTTATTAGAGTCTAATAAGTAAATAATAAAAGTATAACAGTTAACCAATAAAAGGTTTGTCTGTTATCGTTAAAAGAACTTAACTAAAAAATTTACACTATACATTAGTTATATAGGTCCTAAAAAGTGCCTTGTGAACTATATGGTGCCAAATGTGCAATTCACATTGCAAAAAGTTCTAACGGGTCTCAAAATGTTTATTAGAGTCTAATAAGTAAATAATAAAAGTATAACAGTTAACCAATAAAAGGTTTGTCTGTTATCGTTAAAAGAACTTAACTAAAATATTTGCACTATACATTAGTTATATAGGTCCTAAAAAGTGCCTTGTCAACTATATGGTGCCAAATGTGCAATTCACATTGCAAAAAGTTCTAACGGGTCTCAAAATGTTTATTAGAGTCTAATAAGTAAATAATAAAAGTATAACAGTTAACCAATAAAAGGTTTGTCTGTTATCGTTAAAAGAACTTAACTAAAAAATTTGCACTATACATTAGTTATATAGGTCCTAAAAAGTGCCTTGTGAACTATATGGTGCCAAATGTGCAATTTACATTGCAAAAAGTTCTATCGGATCTCAAAATGTTTATTAGAGTCTAATAAGTAAATAATAAAAGTATAACAGTTAACCAATAAAAGGTTTGTCTGTTATCGTTAAAAGAACTTAACTAAAAAATTTGCACTATACATTAGCTATATAGGTCCTAAAAAGTGCCTTGTGAACTATATGGTGCCAAATGTGCAATTCACATTGCAAAAAGTTCTAACGGGTCTCAAAATGTTTATTAGAGTCTAATAAGTAAATAATAAAAGTATAACAGTTAACCAATAAAAGGTTTGTCTGTTATCGTTAAAAGAACTTAACTAAAAAATTTACACTATACATTAGTTATATAGGTCCTAAAAAGTGCCTTGTGAACTATATGGTGCCAAATGTGCAATTCACATTGCAAAAAGTTCTAACGGGTCTCAAAATGTTTATTAGAGTCTAATAAGTAAATAATAAAAGTATAACAGTTAACCAATAAAAGGTTTGTCTGTTATCGTTAAAAGAACTTAACTAAAATATTTGCACTATACATTAGTTATATAGGTCCTAAAAAGTGCCTTGTGAACTATATGGTGCCAAATGTGCAATTCACATTGCAAAAAGTTCTAACGGGTCTCAAAATGTTTATTAGAGTCTAATAAGTAAATAATAAAAGTATAACAGTTAACCAATAAAAGGTTTGTCTGTTATCGTTAAAAGAACTTAACTAAAAAATTTGCACTATACATTAGTTATATAGGTCCTAAAAAGTGCCTTGTGAACTATATGGTGCCAAATGTGCAATTTACATTGCAAAAAGTTCTATCGGATCTCAAAATGTTTATTAGAGTCTAATAAGTAAATAATAAAAGTATAACAGTTAACCAATAAAAGGTTTGTCTGTTATCGTTAAAAGAACTTAACTAAAAAATTTGCACTATACATTAGTTATATAGGTCCTAAAAAGTGCCTTGTCAACTATATGGTGCCAAATGTGCAATTCACATTGCAAAAAGTTCTAACGGGTCTCAAAATGTTTAGTAGAGTCTAATAAGTAAATAATAAAAGTATAACAGTTAACCAATAAAAGGTTTGTCTGTTATCGTTAAAAGAACTTAACTAAAAAATTTGCACTATACATTAGTTATATAGGTCCTAAAAAGTGCCTTGTCAACTATATGGTGCCAAATGTGCAATTCACATTGCAAAAAGTTCTAACGGGTCTCAAAATGTTTAGTAGAGTCTAATAAGTAAATAATAAAAGTATAACAGTTAACCAATAAAAGGTTTGTCTGTTATCGTTAGAAGAACTTAACTAAAAAATTTGCACTATACATTAGTTATATAGGTCCTAAAAAGTGCCTTGTGAACTATATGGTGCCAAATGTGCAATTCACATTGCAAAAAGTTCTAACGGGTCTCAAAATGTTTATTAGAGTCTAATAAGTAAATAATAAAAGTATAACAGTTAACCAATAAAAGGTTTGTCTGTTATCGTTAAAAGAACTTAACTAAAAAATTTGCACTATACATTAGTTATATAGGTCCTAAAAAGTGCCTTGTCAACTATATGGTGCCAAATGTGCAATTCACATTGCAAAAAGTTCTAACGGGTCTCAAAATGTTTATTAGAGTCTAATAAGTAAATAATAAAAGTATAACAGTTAACCAATAAAAGGTTTGTCTGTTATCGTTAAAAGAACTTAACTAAAAAATTTACACTATACATTAGTTATATAGGTCCTAAAAAGTGCCTTGTGAACTATATGGTGCCAAATGTGCAATTCACATTGCAAAAAGTTCTAACGGGTCTCAAAATGTTTATTAGAGTCTAATAAGTAAATAATAAAAGTATAACAGTTAACCAATAAAAGGTTTGTCTGTTATCGTTAAAAGAACTTAACTAAAATATTTGCACTATACATTAGTTATATAGGTCCTAAAAAGTGCCTTGTCAACTATATGGTGCCAAATGTGCAATTCACATTGCAAAAAGTTCTAACGGGTCTCAAAATGTTTATTAGAGTCTAATAAGTAAATAATAAAAGTATAACAGTTAACCAATAAAAGGTTTGTCTGTTATCGTTAAAAGAACTTAACTAAAAAATTTGCACTATACATTAGTTATATAGGTCCTAAAAAGTGCCTTGTGAACTATATGGTGCCAAATGTGCAATTTACATTGCAAAAATTTCTATCGGATCTCAAAATGTTTATTAGAGTCTAATAAGTAAATAATAAAAGTATAACAGTTAACCAATAAAAGGTTTGTCTGTTATCGTTAAAAGAACTTAACTAAAAAATTTGCACTATACATTAGTTATATAGGTCCAAAAAAGTGCCTTGTCAACTATATGGTGCCAAATGTGCAATTCACATTGCAGAAAGTTCTAACGGGTCTCAAAATGTTTATTAGAGTCTAATAAGTAAATAATAAAAGTATAACAGTTAACCAATAAAAGGTTTGTCTGTTATCGTTAAAAGAACTTAACTAAAAAATTTGCACTATACATTAGTTATATAGGTCCTAAAAAGTGCCTTGTGAACTATATGGTGCCAAATGTGCAATTCACATTGCAAAAAGTTCTAACGGGTCTCAAAATGTTTATTAGAGTCTAATAAGTAAATAATAAAAGTATAACAGTTAACCAATAAAAGGTTTGTCTCTTATCGTTAAAAGAACTTAACTAAAAAATTTGCACTATACATTAGTTATATAGGTCCTAAAAAGTGCCTTGTGAACTATATGGTGCCAAATGTGCAATTCACATTGCAAAAAGTTCTAACGGGTCTCAAAATGTTTATTAGAGTCTAATAAGTAAATAATAAAAGTATAACAGTTAACCAATAAAAGGTTTGTCTGTTATCGTTAAAAGAACTTAACTAAAAAATTTGCACTATACATTAGTTATATAGGTCCTAAAAAGTGCCTTGTGAACTATATGGTGCCAAATGTGCAATTCACATTGCAAAAAGTTCTAACGGGTCTCAAAATGTTTATTAGAGTCTAATAAGTAAATAATAAAAGTATAACAGTTAACCAATAAAAGGTTTGTCTGTTATCGTTAAAAGAACTTAACTAAAAAATTTGCACTATACATTAGTTATATAGGTCCTAAAAAGTGCCTTGTGAACTATATGGTGCCAAATGTGCAATTCACATTGCAAAAAGTTCTAATGGGTCTCAAAATGTTTATTAGAGTCTAATAAGTAAATAATAAAAGTATAACAGTTAACCAATAAAAGGTTTGTCTGTTATCGTTAAAAGAACTTAACTAAAAAATTTGCACTATACATTAGTTATATAGGTCCTAAAAAGTGCCTTGTGAACTATATGGTGCCAAATGTGCAATTCAAATTGCAAAAAGTTCTAACGGGTCTCAAAATGTTTATTAGAGTCTAATAAGTAAATAATAAAAGTATAACAGTTAACCAATAAAAGGTTTGTCTGTTATCGTTAAAAGAACTTAACTAAAAAATTTGCACTATACATTAGTTATATAGGTCCTAAAAAGTGCCTTGTGAACTATATGGTGCCAAATGTGCAATTTACATTGCAAAAAGTTCTATCGGATCTCAAAATGTTTATTAGAGTCTAATAAGTAAATAATAAAAGTATAACAGTTAACCAATAAAAGGTTTGTCTGTTATCGTTAAAAGAACTTAACTAAAAAATTTGCACTATACATTAGTTATATAGGTCCTAAAAAGTGCCTTGTCAACTATATGGTGCCAAATGTGCAATTCACATTGCAAAAAGTTCTAACGGGTCTCAAAATGTTTATTAGAGTCTAATAAGTAAATAATAAAAGTATAACAGTTAACCAATAAAAGGTTTGTCTGTTATCGTTAAAAGAACTTAACTAAAAAATTTGCACTATACATTAGTTATATAGGTCCTAAAAAGTGCCTTGTGAACTATATGGTGCCAAATGTGCAATTCACATTGCAAAAAGTTCTAATGGGTCTCAAAATGTTTATTAGAGTCTAATAAGTAAATAATAAAAGTATAACAGTTAACCAATAAAAGGTTTGTCTGTTATCGTTAAAAGAACTTAACTAAAAAATTTACACTATACATTAGCTATATAGGTCCTAAAAAGTGCCTTGTGAACTATATGGTGCCAAATGTGCAATTCACATTGCAAAAAGTTCTAACGGGTCTCAAAATGTTTATTAGAGTCTAATAAGTAAATAATAAAAGTATAACAGTTAACCAATAAAAGGTTTGTCTGTTATCGTTAAAATAACTTAACTAAAAAATTTGCAGTATACAATAGTTATATAGGTCCTAAAAAGTGCCTTGTCAACTTTATGGTGCCAAATGTGCAATTCACATTGCAAAAAGTTCTAACGGGTCTCAAAATGTTTAGTAGAGTCTAATAAGTAAATAATAAAAGTATAACAGTTAACCAATAAAAGGTTTGTCTGTTATCGTTAAAAGAACTTAACTAAAAAATTTACACTATATATTAGCTATATAGGTCCTAAAAAGTGCCTTGTGAAATATATGGTGCCAAATGTGCAATTCACATTGCAAAAAGTTCTAACGGGTCTCAAAATGTTTATTAGAGTCTAATAAGTAAATAATAAAAGTATAACAGTTAACCAATAAAAGGTTTGTCTGTTATCGTTAAAAGAACTTAACTAAAAAATTTGCACTATACATTAGTTATATAGGTCCTAAAAAGTGCCTTGTGAACTATATGGTGCCAAATGTGCAATTCACATTGCAAAAAGTTCTAACGGGTCTCAAAATGTTTATTAGAGTCTAATAAGTAAATAATAAAAGTATAACAGTTAACCAATAAAAGGTTTGTCTGTTATCGTTAAAAGAACTTAACTAAAAAATTTGCACTATACATTAGTTATATAGGTCCTAAAAAGTGCCTTGTGAACTATATGGTGCCAAATGTGCAATTCACATTGCAAAAAGTTCTAATGGGTCTCAAAATGTTTATTAGAGTCTAATAAGTAAATAATAAAAGTATAACAGTTAACCAATAAAAGGTTTGTCTGTTATCGTTAAAAGAACTTAACTAAAATATTTGCACTATACATTAGTTATATAGGTCCTAAAAAGTGCCTTGTGAACTATATGGTGCCAAATGTGCAATTCACATTGCAAAAAGTTCTAACGGGTCTCAAAATGTTTATTAGAGTCTAATAAGTAAATAATAAAAGTATAACAGTTAACCAATAAAAGGTTTGTCTGTTATCGTTAAAAGAACTTAACTAAAAAATTTGCACTATACATTAGTTATATAGGTCCTAAAAAGTGCCTTGTGAACTATATGGTGCCAAATGTGCAATTTACATTGCAAAAAGTTCTATCGGATCTCAAAATGTTTATTAGAGTCTAATAAGTAAATAATAAAAGTATAACAGTTAACCAATAAAAGGTTTGTCTGTTATCGTTAAAAGAACTTAACTAAAAAATTTGCACTATACATTAGTTATATAGGTCCTAAAAAGTGCCTTGTCAACTATATGGTGCCAAATGTGCAATTCACATTGCAAAAAGTTCTAACGGGTCTCAAAATGTTTATTAGAGTCTAATAAGTAAATAATAAAAGTATAACAGTTAACCAATAAAAGGTTTGTCTGTTATCGTTAAAAGAACTTAACTAAAAAATTTGCACTATACATTAGTTATATAGGTCCTAAAAAGTGCCTTGTGAACTATATGGTGCCAAATGTGCAATTCACATTGCAAAAAGTTCTAATGGGTCTCAAAATGTTTATTAGAGTCTAATAAGTAAATAATAAAAGTATAACAGTTAACCAATAAAAGGTTTGTCTGTTATCGTTAAAAGAACTTAACTAAAAAATTTACACTATACATTAGCTATATAGGTCCTAAAAAGTGCCTTGTGAACTATATGGTGCCAAATGTGCAATTCACATTGCAAAAAGTTCTAACGGGTCTCAAAATGTTTATTAGAGTCTAATAAGTAAATAATAAAAGTATAACAGTTAACCAATAAAAGGTTTGTCTGTTATCGTTAAAATAACTTAACTAAAAAATTTGCAGTATACAATAGTTATATAGGTCCTAAAAAGTGCCTTGTCAACTTTATGGTGCCAAATGTGCAATTCACATTGCAAAAAGTTCTAACGGGTCTCAAAATGTTTATTAGAGTCTAATAAGTAAATAATAAAAGTATAACAGTTAACCAATAAAAGGTTTGTCTGTTATCGTTAAAAGAACTTAACTAAAAAATTTACACTATACATTAGCTATATAGGTCCTAAAAAGTGCCTTGTGAACTATATGGTGCCAAATGTGCAATTCACATTGCAAAAAGTTCTAACGGGTCTCAAAATGTTTATTAGAGTCTAATAAGTAAATAATAAAAGTATAACAGTTAACCAATAAAAGGTTTGTCTGTTATCGTTAAAAGAACTTAACTAAAAAATTTGCACTATACATTAGTTATATAGGTCCTAAAAAGTGCCTTGTGAACTATATGGTGCCAAATGTGCAATTCACATTGCAAAAAGTTCTAACGGGTCTCAAAATGTTTATTAGAGTCTAATAAGTAAATAATAAAAGTATAACAGTTAACCAATAAAAGGTTTGTCTGTTATCGTTAAAAGAACTTAACTAAAATATTTGCACTATACATTAGTTATATAGGTCCTAAAAAGTGCCTTGTGAACTATATGGTGCCAAATGTGCAATTCACATTGCAAAAAGTTCTAAAGGGTCTCAAAATGTTTATTAGAGTCTAATAAGTAAATAATAAAAGTATAACAGTTAACCAATAAAAGGTTTGTCTGTTATCGTTAAAAGAACTTAACTAAAATATTTGCACTATACATTAGTTATATAGGTCCTAAAAAGTGCCTTGTGAACTATATGGTGCCAAATGTGCAATTCACATTGCAAAAAGTTCTAACGGGTCTCAAAATGTTTATTAGAGTCTAATAAGTAAATAATAAAAGTATAACAGTTAACCAATAAAAGGTTTGTCTGTTATCGTTAAAAGAACTTAACTAAAAAATTTGCACTATACATTAGTTATATAGGTCCTAAAAAGTGCCTTGTGAACTATATGGTGCCAAATGTGCAATTTACATTGCAAAAAGTTCTATCGGATCTCAAAATGTTTATTAGAGTCTAATAAGTAAATAATAAAAGTATAACAGTTAACCAATAAAAGGTTTGTCTGTTATCGTTAAAAGAACTTAACTAAAAAATTTGCACTATACATTAGTTATATAGGTCCTAAAAAGTGCCTTGTGAACTATATGGTGCCAAATGTGCAATTCACATTGCAAAAAGTTCTAATGGGTCTCAAAATGTTTATTAGAGTCTAATAAGTAAATAATAAAAGTATAACAGTTAACCAATAAAAGGTTTGTCTGTTATCGTTAAAAGAACTTAACTAAAAAATTTGCACTATACATTAGTTATATAGGTCCTAAAAAGTGCCTTGTGAACTATATGGTGCCAAATGTGCAATTCAAATTGCAAAAAGTTCTAACGGGTCTCAAAATGTTTATTAGAGTCTAATAAGTAAATAATAAAAGTATAACAGTTAACCAATAAAAGGTTTGTCTGTTATCGTTAAAAGAACTTAACTAAAATATTTGCACTATACATTAGTTATATAGGTCCTAAAAAGTGCCTTGTGAACTATATGGTGCCAAATGTGCAATTCACATTGCAAAAAGTTCTAACGGGTCTCAAAATGTTTATTAGAGTCTAATAAGTAAATAATAAAAGTATAACAGTTAACCAATAAAAGGTTTGTCTGTTATCGTTAAAAGAACTTAACTAAAAAATTTGCACTATACATTAGTTATATAGGTCCTAAAAAGTGCCTTGTGAACTATATGGTGCCAAATGTGCAATTTACATTGCAAAAAGTTCTATCGGATCTCAAAATGTTTATTAGAGTCTAATAAGTAAATAATAAAAGTATAACAGTTAACCAATAAAAGGTTTGTCTGTTATCGTTAAAAGAACTTAACTAAAAAATTTGCACTATACATTAGTTATATAGGTCCTAAAAAGTGCCTTGTCAACTATATGGTGCCAAATGTGCAATTCACATTGCAAAAAGTTCTAACGGGTCTCAAAATGTTTATTAGAGTCTAATAAGTAAATAATAAAAGTATAACAGTTAACCAATAAAAGGTTTGTCTGTTATCGTTAAAAGAACTTAACTAAAAAATTTGCACTATACATTAGTTATATAGGTCCTAAAAAGTGCCTTGTGAACTATATGGTGCCAAATGTGCAATTCACATTGCAAAAAGTTCTAATGGGTCTCAAAATGTTTATTAGAGTCTGATAAGTAAATAATAAAAGTATAACAGTTAACCAATAAAAGGTTTGTCTGTTATCGTTAAAAGAACTTAACTAAAAAATTTACACTATACATTAGCTATATAGGTCCTAAAAAGTGCCTTGTGAACTATATGGTGCCAAATGTGCAATTCACATTGCAAAAAGTTCTAACGGGTCTCAAAATGTTTATTAGAGTCTAATAAGTAAATAATAAAAGTATAACAGTTAACCAATAAAAGGTTTGTCTGTTATCGTTAAAATAACTTAACTAAAAAATTTGCAGTATACAATAGTTATATAGGTCCTAAAAAGTGCCTTGTCAACTTTATGGTGCCAAATGTGCAATTCACATTGCAAAAAGTTCTAACGGGTCTCAAAATGTTTAGTAGAGTCTAATAAGTAAATAATAAAAGTATAACAGTTAACCAATAAAAGGTTTGTCTGTTATCGTTAAAAGAACTTAACTAAAAAATTTACACTATACATTAGCTATATAGGTCCTAAAAAGTGCCTTGTGAACTATATGGTGCCAAATGTGCAATTCACATTGCAAAAAGTTCTAACGGGTCTCAAAATGTTTATTAGAGTCTAATAAGTAAATAATAAAAGTATAACAGTTAACCAATAAAAGGTTTGTCTGTTATCGTTAAAAGAACTTAACTAAAAAATTTGCACTATACATTAGTTATATAGGTCCTAAAAAGTGCCTTGTGAACTATATGGTGCCAAATGTGCAATTCACATTGCAAAAAGTTCTAACGGGTCTCAAAATGTTTATTAGAGTCTAATAAGTAAATAATAAAAGTATAACAGTTAACCAATAAAAGGTTTGTCTGTTATCGTTAAAAGAACTTAACTAAAAAATTTGCACTATACATTAGTTATATAGGTCCTAAAAAGTGCCTTGTGAACTATATGGTGCCAAATGTGCAATTTACATTGCAAAAAGTTCTATCGGATCTCAAAATGTTTATTAGAGTCTAATAAGTAAATAATAAAAGTATAACAGTTAACCAATAAAAGGTTTGTCTGTTATCGTTAAAAGAACTTAACTAAAAAATTTGCACTATACATTAGTTATATAGGTCCTAAAAAGTGCCTTGTCAACTATATGGTGCCAAATGTGCAATTCACATTGCAAAAAGTTCTAACGGGTCTCAAAATGTTTATTAGAGTCTAATAAGTAAATAATAAAAGTATAACAGTTAACCAATAAAAGGTTTGTCTGTTATCGTTAAAAGAACTTAACTAAAAAATTTGCACTATACATTAGTTATATAGGTCCTAAAAAGTGCCTTGTGAACTATATGGTGCCAAATGTGCAATTCACATTGCAAAAAGTTCTAATGGGTCTCAAAATGTTTATTAGAGTCTAATAAGTAAATAATAAAAGTATAACAGTTAACCAATAAAAGGTTTGTCTGTTATCGTTAAAAGAACTTAACTAAAAAATTTACACTATACATTAGCTATATAGGTCCTAAAAAGTGCCTTGTGAACTATATGGTGCCAAATGTGCAATTCACATTGCAAAAAGTTCTAACGGGTCTCAAAATGTTTATTAGAGTCTAATAAGTAAATAATAAAAGTATAACAGTTAACCAATAAAAGGTTTGTCTGTTATCGTTAAAATAACTTAACTAAAAAATTTGCAGTATACAATAGTTATATAGGTCCTAAAAAGTGCCTTGTCAACTTTATGGTGCCAAATGTGCAATTCACATTGCAAAAAGTTCTAACGGGTCTCAAAATGTTTAGTAGAGTCTAATAAGTAAATAATAAAAGTATAACAGTTAACCAATAAAAGGTTTGTCTGTTATCGTTAAAAGAACTTAACTAAAAAATTTACACTATACATTAGCTATATAGGTCCTAAAAAGTGCCTTGTCAACTATATGGTGCCAAATGTGCAATTCACATTGCAAAAAGTTCTAACGGGTCTCAAAATGTTTATTAGAGTCTAATAAGTAAATAATAAATGTATAACAGTTAACCAATAAAAGGTTTGTCTGTTATCGTTAAAAGAACTTAACTAAAAAATTTACACTATACATTAGTTATATAGGTCCTAAAAAGTGCCTTGTGAACTATATGGTGCCAAATGTGCAATTCACATTGCAAAAAGTTCTAACGGGTCTCAAAATGTTTATTAGAGTCTAATAAGTAAATAATAAAAGTATAACAGTTAACCAATAAAAGGTTTGTCTGTTATCGTTAAAAGAACTTAACTAAAATATTTGCACTATACATTAGTTATATAGGTCCTAAAAAGTGCCTTGTGAACTATATGGTGCCAAATGTGCAATTCACATTGCAAAAAGTTCTAACGGGTCTCAAAATGTTTATTAGAGTCTAATAAGTAAATAATAAAAGTATAACAGTTAACCAATAAAAGGTTTGTCTGTTATCGTTAAAAGAACTTAACTAAAAAATTTGCACTATACATTAGTTATATAGGTCCTAAAAAGTGCCTTGTGAACTATATGGTGCCAAATGTGCAATTTACATTGCAAAAAGTTCTATCGGATCTCAAAATGTTTATTAGAGTCTAATAAGTAAATAATAAAAGTATAACAGTTAACCAATAAAAGGTTTGTCTGTTATCGTTAAAAGAACTTAACTAAAAAATTTGCACTATACATTAGTTATATAGGTCCTAAAAAGTGCCTTGTCAACTATATGGTGCCAAATGTGCAATTCACATTGCAAAAAGTTCTAACGGGTCTCAAAATGTTTAGTAGAGTCTAATAAGTAAATAATAAAAGTATAACAGTTAACCAATAAAAGGTTTGTCTGTTATCGTTAAAAGAACTTAACTAAAAAATTTGCACTATACATTAGTTATATAGGTCCTAAAAAGTGCCTTGTCAACTATATGGTGCCAAATGTGCAATTCACATTGCAAAAAGTTCTAACGGGTCTCAAAATGTTTAGTAGAGTCTAATAAGTAAATAATAAAAGTATAACAGTTAACCAATAAAAGGTTTGTCTGTTATCGTTAGAAGAACTTAACTAAAAAATTTGCACTATACATTAGTTATATAGGTCCTAAAAAGTGCCTTGTGAACTATATGGTGCCAAATGTGCAATTCACATTGCAAAAAGTTCTAACGGGTCTCAAAATGTTTATTAGAGTCTAATAAGTAAATAATAAAAGTATAACAGTTAACCAATAAAAGGTTTGTCTGTTATCGTTAAAAGAACTTAACTAAAAAATTTGCACTATACATTAGTTATATAGGTCCTAAAAAGTGCCTTGTGAACTATATGGTGCCAAATGTGCAATTCACATTGCAAAAAGTTCTAACGGGTCTCAAAATGTTTATTAGAGTCTAATAAGTAAATAATAAAAGTATAACAGTTAACCAATAAAAGGTTTGTCTGTTATCGTTAAAAGAACTTAACTAAAAAATTTGCACTATACATTAGTTATATAGGTCCTAAAAAGTGCCTTGTGAACTATATGGTGCCAAATGTGCAATTCACATTGCAAAAAGTTCTAACGGGTCTCAAAATGTTTATTAGAGTCTAATAAGTAAATAATAAAAGTATAACAGTTAACCAATAAAAGGTTTGTCTGTTATCGTTAAAAGAACTTAACTAAAAAATTTGCACTATACATTAGTTATATAGGTCCTAAAAAGTGCCTTGTGAACTATATGGTGCCAAATGTGCAATTTACATTGCAAAAAGTTCTATCGGATCTCAAAATGTTTATTAGAGTCTAATAAGTAAATAATAAAAGTATAACAGTTAACCAATAAAAGGTTTGTCTGTTATCGTTAAAAGAACTTAACTAAAACATTTGCACTATACATTAGTTATATAGGTCCAAAAAAGTGCCTTGTGAACTATATGGTGCCAAATGTGCAATTCACATTGCAGAAAGTTCTAACGGGTCTCAAAATGTTTATTAGAGTCTAATAAGTAAATAATAAAAGTATAACAGTTAACCAATAAAAGGTTTGTCTGTTATCGTTAAAAGAACTTAACTAAAAAATTTGCACTATACATTAGTTATATAGGTCCTAAAAAGTGCCTTGTGAACTATATGGTGCCAAATGTGCAATTCACATTGCAAAAAGTTCTAACGGGTCTCAAAATGTTTATTAGAGTCTAATAAGTAAATAATAAAAGTATAACAGTTAACCAATAAAAGGTTTGTCTGTTATCGTTAAAAGAACTTAACTAAAAAATTTGCACTATACATTAGTTATATAGGTCCTAAAAAGTGCCTTGTCAACTATATGGTGCCAAATGTGCAATTCACATTGCAAAAAGTTCTAACGGGTCTCAAAATGTTTATTAGAGTCTAATAAGTAAATAATAAAAGTATAACAGTTAACCAATAAAAGGTTTGTCTGTTATCGTTAAAAGAACTTAACTAAAAAATTTGCACTATACTTTAGTTATATAGGTCCTAAAAAGTGCCTTGTGAACTATATGGTGCCAAATGTGCAATTTACATTGCAAAAAGTTCTATCGGATCTCAAAATGTTTATTAGAGTCTAATAAGTAAATAATAAAAGTATAACAGTTAACCAATAAAAGGTTTGTCTGTTATCGTTAAAAGAACTTAACTAAAACATTTGCACTATACATTAGTTATATAGGTCCAAAAAAGTGCCTTGTGAACTATATGGTGCCAAATGTGCAATTCACATTGCAGAAAGTTCTAACGGGTCTCAAAATGTTTATTAGAGTCTAATAAGTAAATAATAAAAGTATAACAGTTAACCAATAAAAGGTTTGTCTGTTATCGTTAAAAGAACTTAACTAAAAAATTTGCACTATACATTAGTTATATAGGTCCTAAAAAGTGCCTTGTGAACTATATGGTGCCAAATGTGCAATTCACATTGCAAAAAGTTCTAACGGGTCTCAAAATGTTTATTAGAGTCTAATAAGTAAATAATAAAAGTATAACAGTTAACCAATAAAAGGTTTGTCTGTTATCGTTAAAAGAACTTAACTAAAAAATTTGCACTATACATTAGTTATATAGGTCCTAAAAAGTGCCTTGTCAACTATATGGTGCCAAATGTGCAATTCACATTGCAAAAAATTCTAACGGGTCTCAAAATGTTTATTAGAGTCTAATAAGTAAATAATAAAAGTATAACAGTTAACCAATAAAAGGTTTGTCTGTTATCGTTAAAAGAACTTAACTAAAAAATTTGCACTATACTTTAGTTATATAGGTCCTAAAAAGTGCCTTGTGAACTATATGGTGCCAAATGTGCAATTCACATTGCAAAAAGTTCTAACGGGTCTCAAAATGTTTATTAGAGTCTAATAAGTAAATAATAAAAGTATAACAGTTAACCAATAAAAGGTTTGTCTGTTATCGTTAAAAGAACTTAACTAAAAAATTTGCACTATACATTAGTTATATAGGTCCTAAAAAGTGCCTTGTGAACTATATGGTGCCAAATGTGCAATTCACATTGCAAAAAGTTCTAACGGGTCTCAAAATGTTTATTAGAGTCTAATAAGTAAATAATAAAAGTATAACAGTTAACCAATAAAAGGTTTGTCTGTTATCGTTAAAAGAACTTAACTAAAAAATTTGTACTATACATTAGTTATATAGGTCCTAAAAAGTGCCTTGTCAACTATATGGTGCCAAATGTGCAATTCACATTGCAAAAAGTTCTAACGGGTCTCAAAATGTTTATTAGAGTCTAATAAGTAAATAATAAAAGTATAACAGTTAACCAATAAAAGGTTTGTCTGTTATCGTTAAAAGAACTTAACTAAAAAATTTGCACTATACATTAGTTATATAGGTCCTAAAAAGTGCCTTGTGAACTATATGGTGCCAAATGTGCAATTCAAATTGCAAAAAGTTCTAACGGGTCTCAAAATGTTTATTAGAGTCTAATAAGTAAATAATAAAAGTATAACAGTTAACCAATAAAAGGTTTGTCTGTTATCGTTAAAAGAACTTAACTAAAAAATTTGCACTATACATTAGTTATATAGGTCCTAAAAAGTGCCTTGTGAACTATATGGTGCCAAATGTGCAATTCACATTGCAAAAAGTTCTAACGGGTCTCAAAATGTTTATTAGAGTCTAATAAGTAAATAATAAAAGTATAACAGTTAACCAATAAAAGGTTTGTCTGTTATCGTTAAAAGAACTTAACTAAAAAATTTGCGCTATACATTAGTTATATAGGTCCTAAAAAGTGCCTTGTGAACTATATGGTGCCAAATGTGCAATTCACATTGCAAAAAGTTCTAATGGTTCTCAAAATGTTTATTAGAGTCTAATAAGTAAATAATAAAAGTATAACAGTTAACCAATAAAAGGTTTGTCTGTTATCGTTAAAAGAACTTAACTAAAAAATTTGCACTATACATTAGTTATATAGGTCCTAAAAAGTGCCTTGTCAACTATATGGTGCCAAATGTGCAATTCACATTGCAAAAAGTTCTAACGGGTCTCAAAATGTTTAGTAGAGTCTAATAAGTAAATAATAAAAGTATAACAGTTAACCAATAAAAGGTTTGTCTGTTATCGTTAAAAGAACTTAACTAAAAAATTTGCACTATACATTAGTTATATAGGTCCTAAAAAGTGCCTTGTGAACTATATGGTGCCAAATGTGCAATTCAAATTGCAAAAATTTCTAACGGGTCTCAAAATGTTTATTAGAGTCTAATAAGTAAATAATAAAAGTATAACAGTTAATCAATAAAAGGTTTGTCTGTTATCGTTAAAAGAACTTAACTAAAAAATTTCCACTATACATTAGCTATATAGGTCCTAAAAAGTGCCTTGTGAACTATATGGTGCCAAATGTGCAATTCACATTGCAAAAAGTTCTAACGGGTCCCAAAATGTTTATTAGAGTCTAATAAGTAAATAATAAAAGTATAACAGTTAACCAATAAAAGGTTTGTCTGTTATCGTTAAAAGAACTTAACTAAAAAATTTACACTATACATTAGTTATATAGGTCCTAAAAAGTGCCTTGTGAACTATATGGTGCCAAATGTGCAATTCACATTGCAAAAAGTTCTAACGGGTCTCAAAATGTTTATTAGAGTCTAATAAGTAAATAATAAAAGTATAACAGTTAACCAATAAAAGGTTTGTCTGTTATCGTTAAAAGAACTTAACTAAAAAATTTACACTATACATTAGCTATATAGGTCCTAAAAAGTGCCTTGTCAACTATATGGTGCCAAATGTGCAATTCACATTGCAAAAAGTTCTAACGGGTCTCAAAATGTTTATTAGAGTCTAATAAGTAAATAATAAAAGTATAACAGTTAACCAATAAAAGGTTTGTCTGTTATCGTTAAAAGAACTTAACTAAAAAATTTACACTATACATTAGTTATATAGGTCCTAAAAAGTGCCTTGTGAACTATATGGTGCCAAATGTGCAATTCACATTGCAAAAAGTTCTAACGGGTCTCAAAATGTTTATTAGAGTCTAATAAGTAAATAATAAAAGTATAACAGTTAACCAATAAAAGGTTTGTCTGTTATCGTTAAAAGAACTTAACTAAAAAATTTACACTATACATTAGTTATATAGGTCCTAAAAAGTGCCTTGTGAACTATATGGTGCCAAATGTGCAATTCACATTGCAAAAAGTTCTAACGGGTCTCAAAATGTTTATTAGAGTCTAATAAGTAAATAATAAAAGTATAACAGTTAACCAATAAAAGGTTTGTCTGTTATCGTTAAAAGAACTTAACTAAAAAATTTGCACTATACATTAGTTATATAGGTCCTAAAAAGTGCCTTGTGAACTATATGGTGCCAAATGTGCAATTTACATTGCAAAAAGTTCTATCGGATCTCAAAATGTTTATTAGAGTCTAATAAGTAAATAATAAAAGTATAACAGTTAACCAATAAAAGGTTTGTCTGTTATCGTTAAAACAACTTAACTAAAAAATTTGCACTATACATTAGTTATATAGGTCCTAAAAAGTGCCTTGTCAACTATATGGTGCCAAATGTGCAATTGACATTGCAAAAAGTTCTAACGGGTCTCAAAATGTTTAGTAGAGTCTAATAAGTAAATAATAAAAGTATAACAGTTAACCAATAAAAGGTTTGTCTGTTATCGTTAAAAGAACTTAACTAAAAAATTTGCACTATACATTAGTTATATAGGTCCTAAAAAGTGCCTTGTCAACTATATGGTGCCAAATGTGCAATTCACATTGCAAAAAGTTCTAACGGGTCTCAAAATGTTTAGTAGAGTCTAATAAGTAAATAATAAAAGTATAACAGTTAACCAATAAAAGGTTTGTCTGTTATCGTTAAAAGAACTTAACTAAAAAATTTACACTATACATTAGCTATATAGGTCCTAAAAAGTGCCTTGTGAACTATATGGTGCCAAATGTGCAATTCACATTGCAAAAAGTTCTAACGGGTCTCAAAATGTTTATTAGAGTCTAATAAGTAAATAATAAAAGTATAACAGTTAACCAATAAAAGGTTTGTCTGTTATCGTTAAAAGAACTTAACTAAAAAATTTGCACTATACATTAGTTATATAGGTCCTAAAAAGTGCCTTGTGAACTATATGGTGCCAAATGTGCAATTCACATTGCAAAAAGTTCTAACGGGTCTCAAAATGTTTAGTAGAGTCTAATAAGTAAATAATAAAAGTATAACAGTTAACCAATAAAAGGTTTGTCTGTTATCGTTAAAAGAACTTAACTAAAAAATTTGCACTATACATTAGTTATATAGGTCCTAAAAAGTGCCTTGTGAACTATATGGTGCCAAATGTGCAATTCACATTGCAAAAAGTTCTAACGGGTCTCAAAATGTTTATTAGAGTCTAATAAGTAAATAATAAAAGTATAACAGTTAACCAATAAAAGGTTTGTCTGTTATCGTTAAAAGAACTTAACTAAAAAATTTGCACTATACATTAGTTATATAGGTCCTAAAAAGTGCCTTGTCAACTATATGGTGCCAAATGTGCAATTCACATTGCAAAAAGTTCTAACGGGTCTCAAAATGTTTAGTAGAGTCTAATAAGTAAATAATAAAAGTATAACAGTTAATCAATAAAAGGTTTGTCTGTTATCGTTAAAAGAACTTAACTAAAAAATTTCCACTATACATTAGCTATATAGGTCCTAAAAAGTGCCTTGTAAACTATATGGTGCCAAATGTGCAATTCACATTGCAAAAAGTTCTAACGGGTCTCAAAATGTTTATTAGAGTCTAATAAGTAAATAATAAAAGTATAACAGTTAACCAATAAAAGGTTTGTCTGTTATCGTTAAAAGAACTTAACTAAAAAATTTACACTATACATTAGCTATATAGGTCCTAAAAAGTGCCTTGTGAACTATATGGTGCCAAATGTGCAATTCACATTGCAAAAAGTTCTAACGGG
Organism: Clavelina lepadiformis; assembly: GCF_947623445.1. Lineage (NCBI taxonomy): Eukaryota > Metazoa > Chordata > Ascidiacea > Aplousobranchia > Clavelinidae > Clavelina > Clavelina lepadiformis. The sequence goes on along the minus strand of NC_135243.1, from coordinate 12,856,692 downwards.
TCTCAAAATGTTTATTAGAGTCTAATAAGTAAATAATAAAAGTATAACAGTTAACCAATAAAAGGTTTGTCTGTTATCGTTAAAAGAACTTAACTAAAACATTTACACTATACATTAGTTATATAGGTCCTAAAAAGTGCCTTGTGAACTATATGGTGCCAAATGTGCAATTCACATTGCAAAAAGTTCTAACGGGTCTCAAAATGTTTATTAGAGTCTAATAAGTAAATAATAAAAGTATAACAGTTAACCAATAAAAGGTTTGTCTGTTATCGTTAAAAGAACTTAACTAAAAAATTTACACTATACATTAGCTATATAGGTCCTAAAAAGTGCCTTGTCAACTATATGGTGCCAAATGTGCAATTCACATTGCAAAAAGTTCTAACGGGTCTCAAAATGTTTATTAGAGTCTAATAAGTAAATAATAAAAGTATAACAGTTAACCAATAAAAGGTTTGTCTGTTATCGTTAAAAGAACTTAACTAAAAAATTTACACTATACATTAGTTATATAGGTCCTAAAAAGTGCCTTGTGAACTATATGGTGCCAAATGTGCAATTCACATTGCAAAAAGTTCTAACGGGTCTCAAAATGTTTATTAGAGTCTAATAAGTAAATAATAAAAGTATAACAGTTAACCAATAAAAGGTTTGTCTGTTATCGTTAAAAGAACTTAACTAAAATATTTGCACTATACATTAGTTATATAGGTCCTAAAAAGTGCCTTGTGAACTATATGGTGCCAAATGTGCAATTCACATTGCAAAAAGTTCTAACGGGTCTCAAAATGTTTATTAGAGTCTAATAAGTAAATAATAAAAGTATAACAGTTAACCAATAAAAGGTTTGTCTGTTATCGTTAAAAGAACTTAACTAAAAAATTTGCACTATACATTAGTTATATAGGTCCTAAAAAGTGCCTTGTGAACTATATGGTGCCAAATGTGCAATTTACATTGCAAAAAGTTCTATCGGATCTCAAAATGTTTATTAGAGTCTAATAAGTAAATAATAAAAGTATAACAGTTAACCAATAAAAGGTTTGTCTGTTATCGTTAAAAGAACTTAACTAAAAAATTTGCACTATACATTAGTTATATAGGTCCTAAAAAGTGCCTTGTCAACTATATGGAGCCAAATGTGCAATTCACATTGCAAAAAGTTCTAACGGGTCTCAAAATGTTTAGTAGAGTCTAATAAGTAAATAATAAAAGTATAACAGTTAACCAATAAAAGGTTTGTCTGTTATCGTTAAAAGAACTTAACTAAAAAATTTGCACTATACATTAGTTATATAGGTCCTAAAAAGTGCCTTGTCAACTATATGGTGCCAAATGTGCAATTCACATTGCAAAAAGTTCTAACGGGTCTCAAAATGTTTAGTAGAGTCTAATAAGTAAATAATAAAAGTATAACAGTTAACCAATAAAAGGTTTGTCTGTTATCGTTAAAAGAACTTAACTAAAATATTTGCACTATACATTAGTTATATAGGTCCTAAAAAGTGCCTTGTGAACTATATGGTGCCAAATGTGCAATTCACATTGCAAAAAGTTCTAACGGGTCTCAAAATGTTTATTAGAGTCTAATAAGTAAATAATAAAAGTATAACAGTTAACCAATAAAAGGTTTGTCTGTTATCGTTAAAAGAACTTAACTAAAAAATTTGCACTATACATTAGTTATATAGGTCCTAAAAAGTGCCTTGTGAACTATATGGTGCCAAATGTGCAATTTACATTGCAAAAAGTTCTATCGGATCTCAAAATGTTTATTAGAGTCTAATAAGTAAATAATAAAAGTATAACAGTTAACCAATAAAAGGTTTGTCTGTTATCGTTAAAAGAACTTAACTAAAAAATTTGCACTATACATTAGTTATATAGGTCCTAAAAAGTGCCTTGTCAACTATATGGAGCCAAATGTGCAATTCACATTGCAAAAAGTTCTAACGGGTCTCAAAATGTTTATTAGAGTCTAATAAGTAAATAATAAAAGTATAACAGTTAACCAATAAAAGGTTTGTCTGTTATCGTTAAAAGAACTTAACTAAAAAATTTGCACTATACATTAGTTATATAGGTCCTAAAAAGTGCCTTGTGAACTATATGGTGCCAAATGTGCAATTCACATTGCAAAAAGTTCTAATGGGTCTCAAAATGTTTATTAGAGTCTGATAAGTAAATAATAAAAGTATAACAGTTAACCAATAAAAGGTTTGTCTGTTATCGTTAAAATAACTTAACTAAAAAATTTGCAGTATACAATAGTTATATAGGTCCTAAAAAGTGCCTTGTCAACTTTATGGTGCCAAATGTGCAATTCACATTGCAAAAAGTTCTAACGGGTCTCAAAATGTTTAGTAGAGTCTAATAAGTAAATAATAAAAGTATAACAGTTAACCAATAAAAGGTTTGTCTGTTATCGTTAAAAGAACTTAACTAAAAAATTTACACTATACATTAGCTATATAGGTCCTAAAAAGTGCCTTGTGAACTATATGGTGCCAAATGTGCAATTCACATTGCAAAAAGTTCTAACGGGTCTCAAAATGTTTATTAGAGTCTAATAAGTAAATAATAAAAGTATAACAGTTAACCAATAAAAGGTTTGTCTGTTATCGTTAAAAGAACTTAACTAAAAAATTTGCACTATACATTAGTTATATAGGTCCTAAAAAGTGCCTTGTGAACTATATGGTGCCAAATGTGCAATTCACATTGCAAAAAGTTCTAACGGGTCTCAAAATGTTTATTAGAGTCTAATAAGTAAATAATAAAAGTATAACAGTTAACCAATAAAAGGTTTGTCTGTTATCGTTAAAAGAACTTAACTAAAAAATTTGCACTATACATTAGTTATATAGGTCCTAAAAAGTGCCTTGTGAACTATATGGTGCCAAATGTGCAATTTACATTGCAAAAAGTTCTATCGGATCTCAAAATGTTTATTAGAGTCTAATAAGTAAATAATAAAAGTATAACAGTTAACCAATAAAAGGTTTGTCTGTTATCGTTAAAAGAACTTAACTAAAAAATTTGCACTATACATTAGTTATATAGGTCCTAAAAAGTGCCTTGTCAACTATATGGTGCCAAATGTGCAATTCACATTGCAAAAAGTTCTAACGGGTCTCAAAATGTTTATTAGAGTCTAATAAGTAAATAATAAAAGTATAACAGTTAACCAATAAAAGGTTTGTCTGTTATCGTTAAAAGAACTTAACTAAAAAATTTGCACTATACATTAGTTATATAGGTCCTAAAAAGTGCCTTGTGAACTATATGGTGCCAAATGTGCAATTCACATTGCAAAAAGTTCTAATGGGTCTCAAAATGTTTTTTAGAGTCTAATAAGTAAATAATAAAAGTATAACAGTTAACCAATAAAAGGTTTGTCTGTTATCGTTAAAAGAACTTAACTAAAAAATTTACACTATACATTAGCTATATAGGTCCTAAAAAGTGCCTTGTGAACTATATGGTGCCAAATGTGCAATTCACATTGCAAAAAGTTCTAACGGGTCTCAAAATGTTTATTAGAGTCTAATAAGTAAATAATAAAAGTATAACAGTTAACCAATAAAAGGTTTGTCTGTTATCGTTAAAATAACTTAACTAAAAAATTTGCAGTATACAATAGTTATATAGGTCCTAAAAAGTGCCTTGTCAACTTTATGGTGCCAAATGTGCAATTCACATTGCAAAAAGTTCTAACGGGTCTCAAAATGTTTAGTAGAGTCTAATAAGTAAATAATAAAAGTATAACAGTTAACCAATAAAAGGTTTGTCTGTTATCGTTAAAAGAACTTAACTAAAAAATTTACACTATACATTAGCTATATAGGTCCTAAAAAGTGCCTTGTCAACTATATGGTGCCAAATGTGCAATTCACATTGCAAAAAGTTCTAACGGGTCTCAAAATGTTTATTAGAGTCTAATAAGTAAATAATAAATGTATAACAGTTAACCAATAAAAGGTTTGTCTGTTATCGTTAAAAGAACTTAACTAAAAAATTTACACTATACATTAGTTATATAGGTCCTAAAAAGTGCCTTGTGAACTATATGGTGCCAAATGTGCAATTCACATTGCAAAAAGTTCTAACGGGTCTCAAAATGTTTATTAGAGTCTAATAAGTAAATAATAAAAGTATAACAGTTAACCAATAAAAGGTTTGTCTGTTATCGTTAAAAGAACTTAACTAAAATATTTGCACTATACATTAGTTATATAGGTCCTAAAAAGTGCCTTGTGAACTATATGGTGCCAAATGTGCAATTCACATTGCAAAAAGTTCTAACGGGTCTCAAAATGTTTATTAGAGTCTAATAAGTAAATAATAAAAGTATAACAGTTAACCAATAAAAGGTTTGTCTGTTATCGTTAAAAGAACTTAACTAAAAAATTTGCACTATACATTAGTTATATAGGTCCTAAAAAGTGCCTTGTGAACTATATGGTGCCAAATGTGCAATTTACATTGCAAAAAGTTCTATCGGATCTCAAAATGTTTATTAGAGTCTAATAAGTAAATAATAAAAGTATAACAGTTAACCAATAAAAGGTTTGTCTGTTATCGTTAAAAGAACTTAACTAAAAAATTTGCACTATACATTAGTTATATAGGTCCTAAAAAGTGCCTTGTCAACTATATGAAGCCAAATGTGCAATTCACATTGCAAAAAGTTCTAACGGGTCTCAAAATGTTTAGTAGAGTCTAATAAGTAAATAATAAAAGTATAACAGTTAACCAATAAAAGGTTTGTCTGTTATCGTTAAAAGAACTTAACTAAAAAATTTGCACTATACATTAGTTATATAGGTCCTAAAAAGTGCCTTGTCAACTATATGGTGCCAAATGTGCAATTCACATTGCAAAAAGTTCTAACGGGTCTTAAAATGTTTAGTAGAGTCTAATAAGTAAATAATAAAAGTATAACAGTTAACCAATAAAAGGTTTGTCTGTTATCGTTAGAAGAACTTAACTAAAAAATTTGCACTATACATTAGTTATATAGGTCCTAAAAAGTGCCTTGTGAACTATATGGTGCCAAATGTGCAATTCACATTGCAAAAAGTTCTAACGGGTCTCAAAATGTTTATTAGAGTCTAATAAGTAAATAATAAAAGTATAACAGTTAACCAATAAAAGGTTTGTCTGTTATCGTTAAAAGAACTTAACTAAAAAATTTGCACTATACATTAGTTATATAGGTCCTAAAAAGTGCTTTGTGAACTATATGGTGCCAAATGTGCAATTCACATTGCAAAAAGTTCTAACGGGTCTCAAAATGTTTATTAGAGTCTAATAAGTAAATAATAAAAGTATAACAGTTAACCAATAAAAGGTTTGTCTGTTATCGTTAAAAGAACTTAACTAAAAAATTTACACTATACATTAGTTATATAGGTCCTAAAAAATGCCTTGTGAACTATATAGTGCCAAATGTGCAATTCACATTGCAAAAAGTTCTAACGGGTCTCAAAATGTTTATTAGAGTCTAATAAGTAAATAATAAAAGTATAACAGTTAACCAATAAAAGGTTTGTCTGTTATCGTTAAAAGAACTTAACTAAAATATTTGCACTATACATTAGTTATATAGGTCCTAAAAAGTGCCTTGTCAACTATATGGTGCCAAATGTGCAATTCACATTGCAAAAAGTTCTAACGGGTCTCAAAATGTTTATTAGAGTCTAATAAGTAAATAATAAAAGTATAACAGTTAACCAATAAAAGGTTTGTCTGTTATCGTTAAAAGAACTTAACTAAAAAATTTGCACTATACATTAGTTATATAGGTCCTAAAAAGTGCCTTGTGAACTATATGGTGCCAAATGTGCAATTTACATTGCAAAAAGTTCTATCGGATCTCAAAATGTTTATTAGAGTCTAATAAGTAAATAATAAAAGTATAACAGTTAACCAATAAAAGGTTTGTCTGTTATCGTTAAAAGAACTTAACTAAAACATTTGCACTATACATTAGTTATATAGGTCCAAAAAAGTGCCTTGTCAACTATATGGTGCCAAATGTGCAATTCACATTGCAGAAAGTTCTAACGGGTCTCAAAATGTTTATTAGAGTCTAATAAGTAAATAATAAAAGTATAACAGTTAACCAATAAAAGGTTTGTCTGTTATCGTTAAAAGAACTTAACTAAAAAATTTGCACTATACATTAGTTATATAGGTCCTAAAAAGTGCCTTGTGAACTATATGGTGCCAAATGTGCAATTCACATTGCAAAAAGTTCTAACGGGTCTCAAAATGTTTATTAGAGTCTAATAAGTAAATAATAAAAGTATAACAGTTAACCAATAAAAGGTTTGTCTGTTATCGTTAAAAGAACTTAACTAAAAAATTTGCACTATACATTAGTTATATAGGTCCTAAAAAGTGCCTTGTCAACTATATGGTGCCAAATGTGCAATTCACATTGCAAAAAGTTCTAACGGGTCTCAAAATGTTTATTAGAGTCTAATAAGTAAATAATAAAAGTATAACAGTTAACCAATAAAAGGTTTGTCTGTTATCGTTAAAAGAACTTAACTAAAAAATTTGCACTATACTTTAGTTATATAGGTCCTAAAAAGTGCCTTGTGAACTATATGGTGCCAAATGTGCAATTCACATTGCAAAAAGTTCTAACGGGTCTCAAAATGTTTATTAGAGTCTAATAAGTAAATAATAAAAGTATAACAGTTAACCAATAAAAGGTTTGTCTGTTATCGTTAAAAGAACTTAACTAAAAAATTTGCACTATACATTAGTTATATAGGTCCTAAAAAGTGCCTTGTGAACTATATGGTGCCAAATGTGCAATTCACATTGCAAAAAGTTCTAACGGGTCTCAAAATGTTTATTAGAGTCTAATAAGTAAATAATAAAAGTATAACAGTTAACCAATAAAAGGTTTGTCTGTTATCGTTAAAAGAACTTAACTAAAAAATTTGTACTATACATTAGTTATATAGGTCCTAAAAAGTGCCTTGTCAACTATATGGTGCCAAATGTGCAATTCACATTGCAAAAAGTTCTAACGGGTCTCAAAATGTTTATTAGAGTCTAATAAGTAAATAATAAAAGTATAACAGTTAACCAATAAAAGGTTTGTCTGTTATCGTTAAAAGAACTTAACTAAAAAATTTGCACTATACATTAGTTATATAGGTCCTAAAAAGTGCCTTGTGAACTATATGGTGCCAAATGTGCAATTCAAATTGCAAAAAGTTCTAACGGGTCTCAAAATGTTTATTAGAGTCTAATAAGTAAATAATAAAAGTATAACAGTTAACCAATAAAAGGTTTGTCTGTTATCGTTAAAAGAACTTAACTAAAAAATTTGCACTATACATTAGTTATATAGGTCCTAAAAAGTGCCTTGTGAACTATATGGTGCCAAATGTGCAATTCACATTGCAAAAAGTTCTAACGGGTCTCAAAATGTTTATTAGAGTCTAATAAGTAAATAATAAAAGTATAACAGTTAACCAATAAAAGGTTTGTCTGTTATCGTTAAAAGAACTTAACTAAAAAATTTGCGCTATACATTAGTTATATAGGTCCTAAAAAGTGCCTTGTGAACTATATGGTGCCAAATGTGCAATTCACATTGCAAAAAGTTCTAATGGTTCTCAAAATGTTTATTAGAGTCTAATAAGTAAATAATAAAAGTATAACAGTTAACCAATAAAAGGTTTGTCTGTTATCGTTAAAAGAACTTAACTAAAAAATTTGCACTATACATTAGTTATATAGGTCCTAAAAAGTGCCTTGTCAACTATATGGTGCCAAATGTGCAATTCACATTGCAAAAAGTTCTAACGGGTCTCAAAATGTTTAGTAGAGTCTAATAAGTAAATAATAAAAGTATAACAGTTAACCAATAAAAGGTTTGTCTGTTATCGTTAAAAGAACTTAACTAAAAAATTTGCACTATACATTAGTTATATAGGTCCTAAAAAGTGCCTTGTGAACTATATGGTGCCAAATGTGCAATTCAAATTGCAAAAATTTCTAACGGGTCTCAAAATGTTTATTAGAGTCTAATAAGTAAATAATAAAAGTATAACAGTTAATCAATAAAAGGTTTGTCTGTTATCGTTAAAAGAACTTAACTAAAAAATTTCCACTATACATTAGCTATATAGGTCCTAAAAAGTGCCTTGTGAACTATATGGTGCCAAATGTGCAATTCACATTGCAAAAAGTTCTAACGGGTCCCAAAATGTTTATTAGAGTCTAATAAGTAAATAATAAAAGTATAACAGTTAACCAATAAAAGGTTTGTCTGTTATCGTTAAAAGAACTTAACTAAAAAATTTACACTATACATTAGTTATATAGGTCCTAAAAAGTGCCTTGTGAACTATATGGTGCCAAATGTGCAATTCACATTGCAAAAAGTTCTAACGGGTCTCAAAATGTTTATTAGAGTCTAATAAGTAAATAATAAAAGTATAACAGTTAACCAATAAAAGGTTTGTCTGTTATCGTTAAAAGAACTTAACTAAAAAATTTACACTATACATTAGCTATATAGGTCCTAAAAAGTGCCTTGTCAACTATATGGTGCCAAATGTGCAATTCACATTGCAAAAAGTTCTAACGGGTCTCAAAATGTTTATTAGAGTCTAATAAGTAAATAATAAAAGTATAACAGTTAACCAATAAAAGGTTTGTCTGTTATCGTTAAAAGAACTTAACTAAAAAATTTACACTATACATTAGTTATATAGGTCCTAAAAAGTGCCTTGTGAACTATATGGTGCCAAATGTGCAATTCACATTGCAAAAAGTTCTAACGGGTCTCAAAATGTTTATTAGAGTCTAATAAGTAAATAATAAAAGTATAACAGTTAACCAATAAAAGGTTTGTCTGTTATCGTTAAAAGAACTTAACTAAAAAATTTACACTATACATTAGTTATATAGGTCCTAAAAAGTGCCTTGTGAACTATATGGTGCCAAATGTGCAATTCACATTGCAAAAAGTTCTAACGGGTCTCAAAATGTTTATTAGAGTCTAATAAGTAAATAATAAAAGTATAACAGTTAACCAATAAAAGGTTTGTCTGTTATCGTTAAAAGAACTTAACTAAAAAATTTGCACTATACATTAGTTATATAGGTCCTAAAAAGTGCCTTGTGAACTATATGGTGCCAAATGTGCAATTTACATTGCAAAAAGTTCTATCGGATCTCAAAATGTTTATTAGAGTCTAATAAGTAAATAATAAAAGTATAACAGTTAACCAATAAAAGGTTTGTCTGTTATCGTTAAAACAACTTAACTAAAAAATTTGCACTATACATTAGTTATATAGGTCCTAAAAAGTGCCTTGTCAACTATATGGTGCCAAATGTGCAATTGACATTGCAAAAAGTTCTAACGGGTCTCAAAATGTTTAGTAGAGTCTAATAAGTAAATAATAAAAGTATAACAGTTAACCAATAAAAGGTTTGTCTGTTATCGTTAAAAGAACTTAACTAAAAAATTTGCACTATACATTAGTTATATAGGTCCTAAAAAGTGCCTTGTCAACTATATGGTGCCAAATGTGCAATTCACATTGCAAAAAGTTCTAACGGGTCTCAAAATGTTTAGTAGAGTCTAATAAGTAAATAATAAAAGTATAACAGTTAACCAATAAAAGGTTTGTCTGTTATCGTTAAAAGAACTTAACTAAAAAATTTACACTATACATTAGCTATATAGGTCCTAAAAAGTGCCTTGTGAACTATATGGTGCCAAATGTGCAATTCACATTGCAAAAAGTTCTAACGGATCTCAAAATGTTTAGTAGAGTTAAATAAGTAAATAATAAAAGTATAACAGTTAACCAATAAAAGGTTTGTCTGTTATCGTTAAAAGAACTTAACTAAAAAATTTGCACTATACATTAGTTATATAGGTCCTAAAAAGTGCCTTGTCAACTATATGGTGCCAAATGTGCAATTCACATTGCAAAAAGTTCTAACGGGTCTCAAAATGTTTATTAGAGTCTAATAAGTAAATAATAAAAGTATAACAGTTAACCAATAAAAGGTTTGTCTGTTATCGTTAAAAGAACTTAACTAAAAAATTTGCACTATACATTAGTTATATAGGTCCTAAAAAGTGCCTTGTCAACTATATGGTGCCAAATGTGCAATTCACATTGCAAAAAGTTCTAACGGATCTCAAAATGTTTAGTAGAGTTAAATAAGTAAATAATAAAAGTATAACAGTTAACCAATAAAAGGTTTGTCTGTTATCGTTAAAAGAACTTAACTAAAATATTTGCACTATACATTAGTTATATAGGTCCTAAAAAGTGCCTTGTGAACTATATGGTGCCAAATGTGCAATTCACATTGCAAAAAGTTCTAACGGGTCTCAAAATGTTTATTAGAGTCTAATAAGTAAATAATAAAAGTATAACAGTTAACCAATAAAAGGTTTGTCTGTTATCGTTAAAAGAACTTAACTAAAAAATTTGCACTATACATTAGTTATATAGGTCCTAAAAAGTGCCTTGTGAACTATATGGTGCCAAATGTGCAATTCACATTGCAAAAAGTTCTAACGGATCTCAAAATGTTTAGTAGAGTTAAATAAGTAAATAATAAAAGTATAACAGTTAACCAATAAAAGGTTTGTCTGTTATCGTTAAAAGAACTTAACTAAAAAATTTGCACTATACATTAGTTATATAGGTCCTAAAAAGTGCCTTGTCAACTATATGGTGCCAAATGTGCAATTCACATTGCAAAAAGTTCTAACGGGTCTCAAAATGTTTATTAGAGTCTAATAAGTAAATAATAAAAGTATAACAGTTAACCAATAAAAGGTTTGTCTGTTATCGTTAAAAGAACTTAACTAAAAAATTTGCACTATACATTAGTTATATAGGTCCTAAAAAGTGCCTTGTCAACTATATGGTGCCAAATGTGCAATTCACATTGCAAAAAGTTCTAACGGATCTCAAAATGTTTAGTAGAGTTAAATAAGTAAATAATAAAAGTATAACAGTTAACCAATAAAAGGTTTGTCTGTTATCGTTAAAAGAACTTAACTAAAATATTTGCACTATACATTAGTTATATAGGTCCTAAAAAGTGCCTTGTGAACTATATGGTGCCAAATGTGCAATTCACATTGCAAAAAGTTCTAACGGGTCTCAAAATGTTTATTAGAGTCTAATAAGTAAATAATAAAAGTATAACAGTTAACCAATAAAAGGTTTGTCTGTTATCGTTAAAAGAACTTAACTAAAAAATTTGCACTATACATTAGTTATATAGGTCCTAAAAAGTGCTTTGTCAACTATATGGTGCCAAATGTGCAATTCACATTGCAAAAAGTTCTAACGGGTCTCAAAATGTTTATTAGAGTCTAATAAGTAAATAATAAAAGTATAACAGTTAACCAATAAAAGGTTTGTCTGTTATCGTTAAAAGAACTTAACTAAAAAATTTACACTATACATTAGTTATATAGGTCCTAAAAAGTGCCTTGTGAACTATATGGTGCCAAATGTGCAATTCACATTGCAAAAAGTTCTAACGGGTCTCAAAATGTTTATTAGAGTCTAATAAGTAAATAATAAAAGTATAACAGTTAACCAATAAAAGGTTTGTCTGTTATCGTTAAAAGAACTTAACTAAAAAATTTGCACTATACATTAGTTATATAGGTCCTAAAAAGTGCCTTGTGAACTATATGGTGCCAAATGTGCAATTCACATTGCAAAAAGTTCTAACGGGTCTCAAAATGTTTATTAGAGTCTAATAAGTAAATAATAAAAGTATAACAGTTAACCAATAAAAGGTTTGTCTGTTATCGTTAAAAGAACTTAACTAAAATATTTGCACTATACATTAGTTATATAGGTCCTAAAAAGTGCCTTGTGAACTATATGGTGCCAAATGTGCAATTCACATTGCAAAAAGTTCTAACGGGTCTCAAAATGTTTATTAGAGTCTAATAAGTAAATAATAAAAGTATAACAGTTAACCAATAAAAGGTTTGTCTGTTATCGTTAAAAGAACTTAACTAAAAAATTTGCACTATACATTAGTTATATAGGTCCTAAAAAGTGCTTTGTCAACTATATGGTGCCAAATGTGCAATTCACATTGCAAAAAGTTCTAACGGGTCTCAAAATGTTTATTAGAGTCTAATAAGTAAATAATAAAAGTATAACAGTTAACCAATAAAAGGTTTGTCTGTTATCGTTAAAAGAACTTAACTAAAAAATTTACACTATACATTAGTTATATAGGTCCTAAAAAGTGCCTTGTGAACTATATGGTGCCAAATGTGCAATTCACATTGCAAAAAGTTCTAACGGGTCTCAAAATGTTTATTAGAGTCTAATAAGTAAATAATAAAAGTATAACAGTTAACCAATAAAAGGTTTGTCTGTTATCGTTAAAAGAACTTAACTAAAAAATTTACACTATACATTAGTTATATAGGTCCTAAAAAGTGCCTTGTGAACTATATGGTGCCAAATGTGCAATTCACATTGCAGAAAGTTCTAACGGGTCTCAAAATGTTTATTAGAGTCTAATAAGTAAATAATAAAAGTATAACAGTTAACCAATAAAAGGTTTGTCTGTTATCGTTAAAAGAACTTAACTAAAAAATTTGCACTATACATTAGTTATATAGGTCCTAAAAAGTGCCTTGTCAACTATATGGTGCCAAATGTGCAATTCACATTGCAAAAAGTTCTAACGGGTCTCAAAATGTTTATTAGAGTCTAATAAGTAAATAATAAAAGTATAACAGTTAACCAATAAAAGGTTTGTCTGTTATCGTTAAAAGAACTTAACTAAAAAATTTGCACTATACATTAGTTATATAGGTCCTAAAAAGTGCCTTGTGAACTATATGGTGCCAAATGTGCAATTCACATTGCAAAAAGTTCTAATGGGTCTCAAAATGTTTATTAGAGTCTAATAAGTAAATAATAAAAGTATAACAGTTAACCAATAAAAGGTTTGTCTGTTATCGTTAAAAGAACTTAACTAAAAAATTTGCACTATACATTAGTTATATAGGTCCTAAAAAGTGCCTTGTGAACTATATGGTGCCAAATGTGCAATTCACATTGCAAAAAGTTCTAACGGGTCTCAAAATGTTTATTAGAGTCTAATAAGTAAATAATAAAAGTATAACAGTTAACCAATAAAAGGTTTGTCTGTTATCGTTAAAAGAACTTAACTAAAAAATTTGCACTATACATTAGTTATATAGGTCCTAAAAAGTGCCTTGTGAACTATATGGTGCCAAATGTGCAATTCACATTGCAAAAAGTTCTAACGGGTCTCAAAATGTTTATTAGAGTCTAAAAAGTAAATAATAAAAGTATAACAGTTAACCAATAAAAGGTTTGTCTGTTTACGTTAAAAGAACTTAACTAAAAAATTTGCACTATACATTAGTTATATAGGTCCTAAAAAGTGCCTTGTCAACTATATGGTGCCAAATGTGCAATTCACATTGCAAAATGTTCTAACGGGTCTCAAAATGTTTATTAGAGTCTAATAAGTAAATAATAAAAGTATAACAGTTAACCAATAAAAGGTTTGTCTGTTATCGTTAAAAGAACTTAACTAAAAAATTTGCACTATACATTAGTTATATAGGTCCTAAAAAGTGCCTTGTGAACTATATGGTGCCAAATGTGCAATTCACATTGCAAAAAGTTCTAACGGGTCTCAAAATGTTTATTAGAGTCTAATAAGTAAATAATAAAAGTATAACAGTTAACCAATAAAAGGTTTGTCTGTTATCGTTAAAAGAACTTAACTAAAAAATTTACACTATACATTAGCTTTATAGGTCCTAAAAAGTGCCTTGTGAACTATATGGTGCCAAATGTGCAATTCACATTGCAAAAAGTTCTAACTGGTCTCAAAATGTTTATTAGAGTCTAATAAGTAAATAATAAAAGTATAACAGTTAACCAATAAAAGGTTTGTCTGTTATCGTTAAAAGAACTTAACTAAAATATTTGCACTATACATTAGTTATATAGGTCCTAAAAAGTGCCTTGTGAACTATATGGTGCCAAATGTGCAATTCACATTGCAGAAAGTTCTAACGGGTCTCAAAATGTTTATTAGAGTCTAATAAGTAAATAATAAAAGTATAACAGTTAACCAATAAAAGGTTTGTCTGTTATCGTTAAAAGAACTTAACTAAAAAATTTGCACTATACATTAGTTATATAGGTCCTAAAAAGTGCCTTGTCAACTATATGGTGCCAAATGTGCAATTCACATTGCAAAAAGTTCTAACGGGTCTCAAAATGTTTATTAGAGTCTAATAAGTAAATGATAAAAGTATAACAGTTAACCAATAAAAGGTTTGTCTGTTATCGTTAAAAGAACTTAACTAAAAAATTTACACTTTACATTAGCTTTATAAGTCCTAAAAAGTGCCTTGTGAACTATATGGTGCCAAATGTGCAATTCACATTGCAAAAAGTTCTAACTGGTCTCAAAATGTTTATTAGAGTCTAATAAGTAAATAATAAAAGTATAACAGTTAACCAATAAAAGGTTTGTCTGTTATCGTTAAAAGAACTTAACTAAAAAATTTGCACTATACATTAGTTATATAGGTCCTAAAAAGTGCCTTGTCAACTATATGGTGCCAAATGTGCAATTCACATTGCAAAAAGTTCTAACGGGTCTCAAAATGTTTAGTAGAGTCTAATAAGTAAATAATAAAAGTATAACATTTAACCAATAAAAGGTTTGTCTGTTATCGTTAAAAGAACTTAACTAAAATATTTGCACTATACATTAGTTATATAGGTCCTAAAAAGTGCCTTGTGAACTATATGGTGCCAAATGTGCAATTCACATTGCAAAAAGTTCTAACGGGTCTCAAAATGTTTATTAGAGTCTAATAAGTAAATAATAAAAGTATAACAGTTAACAAATAAAAGGTTTGTCTGTTATCGTTAAAAGAACTTAACTAAAAAATTTACACTATACATTAGTTATATAGGTCCTAAAAAGTGCCTTGTGAACTATATGGTGCCAAATGTGCAATTCACATTGCAAAAAGTTCTCACGGGTCTCAAAATGTTTATTAGAGTCTAATAAGTAAATAATAAAAGTATAACAGTTAACCAATAAAAGGTTTGTCTGTTATCGTTAAAAGAACTTAACTAAAAAATTTGCACTATACATTAGTTATATAGGTCCTAAAAAGTGCCTTGTCAACTATATGGTGCCAAATGTGCAATTCACATTGCAAAAAGTTCTAACGGGTCTCAAAATGTTTATTAGAGTCTAATAAGTAAATAATAAAAGTATAACAGTTAACCAATAAAAGGTTTGTCTCTTATCGTTAAAAGAACTTAACTAAAAAATTTGCACTATACATTAGTTATATAAGTCCTAAAAAGTGCCTTGTCAACTATATGGTGCCAAATGTGCAATTCACATTGCAAAAAGTTCTAACTGGTCTCAAAATGTTTATTAGAGTCTAATAAGTAAATAATAAAAGTATAACAGTTAACCAATAAAAGGTTTGTCTGTTATCGTTAAAAGAACTTAACTAAAAAATTTGCACTATACATTAGTTATATAGGTCCTAAAAAGTGCCTTGTCAACTATATGGTGCCAAATGTGCAATTCACATTGCAAAAAGTTCTAACGGGTCTCAAAATGTTTATTAGAGTCTAATAAGTAAATAATAAAAGTATAACAGTTAACCAATAAAAGGTTTGTCTGTTATCGTTAAAAGAACTTAACTAAAAATTTGCACTATACATTAGTTATATAGGTCCTAAAAAGTGCCTTGTGAACTATATGGTGCCAAATGTGCAATTCACATTGCAAAAAGTTCTAACGGGTCTCAAAATGTTTATTAGAGTCTAATAAGTAAATAATAAAAGTATAACAGTTAACCAATAAAAGGTTTGTCTGTTATCGTTAAAAGAACTTAACTAAAAATTTGCACTATACATTAGTTATATAGGTCCTAAAAAGTGCCTTGTCAACTATATGGTGCCAAATGTGCAATTCACATTGCAAAAAGTTCTAACGGGTCTCAAAATGTTTATTAGAGTCTAATAAGTAAATAATAAAAGTATAACAGTTAACCAATAAAAGGTTTGTCTGTTATCGTTAAAAGAACTTAACTAAAAAATTTGCACTATACATTAGTTATATAGGTCCTAAAAAGTGCCTTGTCAACTATATGGTGCCAAATGTGCAATTCACATTGCAAAAAGTTCTAACGGGTCTCAAAATGTTTATTAGAGTCTAATAAGTAAATAATAAAAGTATAACAGTTAACCAATAAAAGGTTTGTCTGTTATCGTTAAAAGAACTTAACTAAAAAATTTGCACTATACATTAGTTATATAGGTCCTAAAAAGTGCCTTGTGAACTATATGGTGCCAAATGTGCAATTCACATTGCAAAAAGTTCTAACGGATCTCAAAATGTTTAGTAGAGTCTAATAAGTAAATAATAAAAGTATAACAGTTAACCAATAAAAGGTTTGTCTGTTATCGTTAAAAGAACTTAACTAAAATATTTGCACTATACATTAGTTATATAGGTCCTAAAAAGTGCCTTGTGAACTATATGGTGCCAAATGTGCAATTCACATTGCAAAAAGTTCTAACGGGTCTCAAAATGTTTATTAGAGTCTAATAAGTAAATAATAAAAGTATAACAGTTAACCAATAAAAGGTTTGTCTGTTATCGTTTAAAGAACTTAACTAAAAAATTTACACTATACATTAGTTATATAGGTCCTAAAAAGTGCCTTGTGAACTATATGGTGCCAAATGTGCAATTCACATTGCAAAAAGTTCTCACGGATCTCAAAATGTTTATTAGAGTCTAATAAGTAAATAATAAAAGTATAACAGTTAACCAATAAAAGGTTTGTCTGTTATCGTTAAAAGAACTTAACTAAAAAATTTGCACTATACATTAGTTATATAGGTCCTAAAAAGTGCCTTGTCAACTATATGGTGCCAAATGTGCAATTCACATTGCAAAAAGTTCTAACGGGTCTCAAAATGTTTATTAGAGTCTAATAAGTAAATAATAAAAGTATAACAGTTAACCAATAAAAGGTTTGTCTGTTATCGTTAAAAGAACTTAACTAAAAAATTTGCACTATACATTAGTTATATAGGTCCTAAAAAGTGCCTTGTGAACTATATGGTGCCAAATGTGCAATTCACATTGCAAAAAGTTCTAACGGGTCTCAAAATGTTTATTAGAGTCTAATAAGTAAATGATAAAAGTATAACAGTTAACCAATAAAAGGTTTGTCTGTTATCGTTAAAAGAACTTAACTAAAAAATTTACACTTTACATTAGCTTTATAAGTCCTAAAAAGTGCCTTGTGAACTATATGGTGCCAAATGTGCAATTCACATTGCAAAAAGTTCTAACTGGTCTCAAAATGTTTATTAGAGTCTAATAAGTAAATAATAAAAGTATAACAGTTAACCAATAAAAGGTTTGTCTGTTATCGTTAAAAGAACTTAACTAAAAAATTTGCACTATACATTAGTTATATAGGTCCTAAAAAGTGCCTTGTCAACTATATGGTGCCAAATGTGCAATTCACATTGCAAAAAGTTCTAACGGGTCTCAAAATGTTTATTAGAGTCTAATAAGTAAATAATAAAAGTATAACATTTAACCAATAAAAGGTTTGTCTGTTATCGTTAAAAGAACTTAACTAAAATATTTGCACTATACATTAGTTATATAGGTCCTAAAAAGTGCCTTGTGAACTATATGGTGCCAAATGTGCAATTCACATTGCAAAAAGTTCTAACGGGTCTCAAAATGTTTATTAGAGTCTAATAAGTAAATAATAAAAGTATAACAGTTAACCAATAAAAGGTTTGTCTGTTATCGTTAAAAGAACTTAACTAAAAAATTTACACTATACATTAGTTATATAGGTCCTAAAAAGTGCCTTGTGAACTATATGGTGCCAAATGTGCAATTCACATTGCAAAAAGTTCTCACGGGTCTCAAAATGTTTATTAGAGTCTAATAAGTAAATAATAAAAGTATAACAGTTAACCAATAAAAGGTTTGTCTGTTATCGTTAAAAGAACTTAACTAAAAAATTTGCACTATACATTAGTTATATAGGTCCTAAAAAGTGCCTTGTCAACTATATGGTGCCAAATGTGCAATTCACATTGCAAAAAGTTCTAACGGGTCTCAAAATGTTTATTAGAGTCTAATAAGTAAATAATAAAAGTATAACAGTTAACCAATAAAAGGTTTGTCTCTTATCGTTAAAAGAACTTAACTAAAAAATTTGCACTATACATTAGTTATATAGGTCCTAAAAAGTGCCTTGTCAACTATATGGTGCCAAATGTGCAATTCACATTGCAAAAAGTTCTAACTGGTCTCAAAATGTTTATTAGAGTCTAATAAGTAAATAATAAAAGTATAACAGTTAACCAATAAAAGGTTTGTCTGTTATCGTTAAAAGAACTTAACTAAAAAATTTGCACTATACATTAGTTATATAGGTCCTAAAAAGTGCCTTGTCAACTATATGGTGCCAAATGTGCAATTCACATTGCAAAAAGTTCTAACGGGTCTCAAAATGTTTATTAGAGTCTAATAAGTAAATAATAAAAGTATAACAGTTAACCAATAAAAGGTTTGTCTGTTATCGTTAAAAGAACTTAACTAAAAATTTGCACTATACATTAGTTATATAGGTCCTAAAAAGTGCCTTGTGAACTATATGGTGCCAAATGTGCAATTCACATTGCAAAAAGTTCTAACGGGTCTCAAAATGTTTATTAGAGTCTAATAAGTAAATAATAAAAGTATAACAGTTAACCAATAAAAGGTTTGTCTGTTATCGTTAAAAGAACTTAACTAAAAATTTGCACTATACATTAGTTATATAGGTCCTAAAAAGTGCCTTGTCAACTATATGGTGCCAAATGTGCAATTCACATTGCAAAAAGTTCTAACGGGTCTCAAAATGTTTATTAGAGTCTAATAAGTAAATAATAAAAGTATAACAGTTAACCAATAAAAGGTTTGTCTGTTATCGTTAAAAGAACTTAACTAAAAAATTTGCACTATACATTAGTTATATAGGTCCTAAAAAGTGCCTTGTCAACTATATGGTGCCAAATGTGCAATTCACATTGCAAAAAGTTCTAACGGGTCTCAAAATGTTTATTAGAGTCTAATAAGTAAATAATAAAAGTATAACAGTTAACCAATAAAAGGTTTGTCTGTTATCGTTAAAAGAACTTAACTAAAAAATTTGCACTATACATTAGTTATATAGGTCCTAAAAAGTGCCTTGTCAACTATATGGTGCCAAATGTGCAATTCACATTGCAAAAAGTTCTAACGGATCTCAAAATGTTTAGTAGAGTCTAATAAGTAAATAATAAAAGTATAACAGTTAACCAATAAAAGGTTTGTCTGTTATCGTTAAAAGAACTTAACTAAAATATTTGCACTATACATTAGTTATATAGGTCCTAAAAAGTGCCTTGTGAACTATATGGTGCCAAATGTGCAATTCACATTGCAAAAAGTTCTAACGGGTCTCAAAATGTTTATTAGAGTCTAATAAGTAAATAATAAAAGTATAACAGTTAACCAATAAAAGGTTTGTCTGTTATCGTTAAAAGAACTTAACTAAAAAATTTACACTATACATTAGTTATATAGGTCCTAAAAAGTGCCTTGTGAACTATATGGTGCCAAATGTGCAATTCACATTGCAAAAAGTTCTCACGGATCTCAAAATGTTTATTAGAGTCTAATAAGTAAATAATAAAAGTATAACAGTTAACCAATAAAAGGTTTGTCTGTTATCGTTAAAAGAACTTAACTAAAAAATTTGCACTATACATTAGTTATATAGGTCCTAAAAAGTGCCTTGTCAACTATATGGTGCCAAATGTGCAATTCACATTGCAAAAAGTTCTAACGGGTCTCAAAATGTTTATTAGAGTCTAATAAGTAAATAATAAAAGTATAACAGTTAACCAATAAAAGGTTTGTCTCTTATCGTTAAAAGAACTTAACTAAAAAATTTGCACTATACATTAGTTATATAGGTCCTAAAAAGTGCCTTGTGAACTATATGGTGCCAAATGTGCAATTCACATTGCAAAAAGTTCTAACGGGTCTCAAAATGTTTATTAGAGTCTAATAAGTAAATAATAAAAGTATAACAGTTAACCAATAAAAGGTTTGTCTGTTATCGTTAAAAGAACTTAACTAAAAATTTGCACTATACATTAGTTATATAGGTCCTAAAAAGTGCCTTGTCAACTATATGGTGCCAAATGTGCAATTCACATTGCAAAAAGTTCTAACGGGTCTCAAAATGTTTATTAGAGTCTAATAAGTAAATAATAAAAGTATAACAGTTAACCAATAAAAGGTTTGTCTGTTATCGTTAAAAGAACTTAACTAAAAAATTTGCACTATACATTAGTTATATAGGTCCTAAAAAGTGCCTTGTCAACTATATGGTGCCAAATGTGCAATTCACATTGCAAAAAGTTCTAACGGGTCTCAAAATGTTTATTAGAGTCTAATAAGTAAATAATAAAAGTATAACAGTTAACCAATAAAAGGTTTGTCTGTTATCGTTAAAAGAACTTAACTAAAAAATTTGCACTATACATTAGTTATATAGGTCCTAAAAAGTGCCTTGTCAACTATATGGTGCCAAATGTGCAATTCACATTGCAAAAAGTTCTAACGGATCTCAAAATGTTTAGTAGAGTCTAATAAGTAAATAATAAAAGTATAACAGTTAACCAATAAAAGGTTTGTCTGTTATCGTTAAAAGAACTTAACTAAAATATTTGCACTATACATTAGTTATATAGGTCCTAAAAAGTGCCTTGTGAACTATATGGTGCCAAATGTGCAATTCACATTGCAAAAAGTTCTAACGGGTTTCAAAATGTTTATTAGAGTCTAATAAGTAAATAATAAAAGTATAACAGTTAACCAATAAAAGGTTTGTCTGTTATCGTTAAAAGAACTTAACTAAAAAATTTACACTATACATTAGTTATATAGGTCCTAAAAAGTGCCTTGTGAACTATATGGTGCCAAATGTGCAATTCACATTGCAAAAAGTTCTCACGGATCTCAAAATGTTTATTAGAGTCTAATAAGTAAATAATAAAAGTATAACAGTTAACCAATAAAAGGTTTGTCTGTTATCGTTAAAAGAACTTAACTAAAAAATTTGCACTAAATAAAAGTATAACAGTTAACCAATAAAAGGTTTGTCTCTTATCGTTAAAAGAACTTAACTAAAAAATTTGCACTATACATTAGTTATATAGGTCCTAAAAAGTGCCTTGTGAACTATATGGTGCCAAATGTGCAATTCACATTGCAAAAAGTTCTAACGGGTCTCAAAATGTTTATTAGAGTCTAATAAGCAAATAATAAAAGTATAACAGTTAACCAATAAAAGGTTTGTCTGTTATCGTTAAAAGAACTTAACTAAAAAATTTGCACTATACATTAGTTATATAGGTCCTAAAAAGTGCCTTGTCAACTATATGGTGCCAAATGTGCAATTCACATTGCAAAAAGTTCTAACGGGTCTCAAAATGTTTATTAGAGTCTAATAAGTAAATAATAAAAGTATAACAGTTAACCAATAAAAGGTTTGTCTGTTATCGTTAAAAGAACTTAACTAAAAAATTTGCACTATACATTAGTTATATAGGTCCTAAAAAGTGCCTTGTGAACTATATGGTGCCAAATGTGCAATTCACATTGCAAAAAGTTCTAACTGGTCTCAAAATGTTTATTAGAGTCTAATAAGTAAATAATAAAAGTATAACAGTTAACCAATAAAAGGTTTGTCTGTTATCGTTAAAAGAACTTAACTAAAAAATTTGCACTATACATTAGTTATATAGGTCCTAAAAAGTGCCTTGTCAACTATATGGTGCCAAATGTGCAATTCACATTGCAAAAAGTTCTAACGGGTCTCAAAATGTTTATTAGAGTCTAATAAGTAAATAATAAAAGTATAACAGTTAACCAATAAAAGGTTTGTCTGTTATCGTTAAAAGAACTTAACTAAAAATTTGCACTATACATTAGTTATATAGGTCCTAAAAAGTGCCTTGTGAACTATATGGTGCCAAATGTGCAATTCACATTGCAAAAAGTTCTAACGGGTCTCAAAATGTTTATTAGAGTCTAATAAGTAAATAATAAAAGTATAACAGTTAACCAATAAAAGGTTTGTCTGTTATCGTTAAAAGAACTTAACTAAAAATTTGCACTATACATTAGTTATATAGGTCCTAAAAAGTGCCTTGTGAACTATATGGTGCCAAATGTGCAATTCACATTGCAAAAAGTTCTAACGGGTCTCAAAATGTTTATTAGAGTCTAATAAGTAAATAATAAAAGTATAACAGTTAACCAATAAAAGGTTTGTCTGTTATCGTTAAAAGAACTTAACTAAAAAATTTGCACTATACATTAGTTATATAGGTCCTAAAAAGTGCCTTGTCAACTATATGGTGCCAAATGTGCAATTCACATTGCAAAAAGTTCTAACGGATCTCAAAATGTTTAGTAGAGTCTAATAAGTAAATAATAAAAGTATAACAGTTAACCAATAAAAGGTTTGTCTGTTATCGTTAAAAGAACTTAACTAAAATATTTGCACTATACATTAGTTATATAGGTCCTAAAAAGTGCCTTGTGAACTATATGGTGCCAAATGTGCAATTCACATTGCAAAAAGTTCTAACGGGTCTCAAAATGTTTATTAGAGTCTAATAAGTAAATAATAAAAGTATAACAGTTAACCAATAAAAGGTTTGTCTGTTATCGTTAAAAGAACTTAACTAAAAAATTTACACTATACATTAGTTATATAGGTCCTAAAAAGTGCCTTGTGAACTATATGGTGCCAAATGTGCAATTCACATTGCAAAAAGTTCTAACGGGTCTCAAAATGTTTATTAGAGTCTAATAAGTAAATAATAAAAGTATAACAGTTAACCAATAAAAGGTTTGTCTGTTATCGTTAAAAGAACTTAACTAAAAAATTTGCACTATACATTAGTTATATAGGTCCTAAAAAGTGCCTTGTCAACTATATGGTGCCAAATGTGCAATTCACATTGCAAAAAGTTCTAACTGGTCTCAAAATGTTTATTAGAGTCTAATAAGTAAATAATAAAAGTATAACAGTTAACCAATAAAAGGTTTGTCTGTTATCGTTAAAAGAACTTAACTAAAAAATTTGCACTATACATTAGTTATATAGGTCCTAAAAAGTGCCTTGTCAACTATATGGTGCCAAATGTGCAATTCACATTGCAAAAAGTTTTAACGGGTCTCAAAATGTTTATTAGAGTCTAATAAGTAAATAATAAAAGTATAACAGTTAACCAATAAAAGGTTTGTCTGTTATCGTTAAAAGAACTTAACTAAAAATTTGCACTATACATTAGTTATATAGGTCCTAAAAAGTGCCTTGTGAACTATATGGTGCCAAATGTGCAATTCACATTGCAAAAAGTTCTAACGGGTCTCAAAATGTTTATTAGAGTCTAATAAGTAAATAATAAAAGTATAACAGTTAACCAATAAAAGGTTTGTCTGTTATCGTTAAAAGAACTTAACTAAAAATTTGCACTATACATTAGTTATATAGGTCCTAAAAAGTGCCTTGTGAACTATATGGTGCCAAATGTGCAATTCACATTGCAAAAAGTTCTAACGGGTCTCAAAATGTTTATTAGAGTCTAATAAGTAAATAATAAAAGTATAACAGTTAACCAATAAAAGGTTTGTCTGTTATCGTTAAAAGAACTTAACTAAAAAATTTGCACTATACATTAGCTATATAGGTCCTAAAAAGTGCCTTGTCAACTATATGGTGCCAAATGTGCAATTCACATTGCAAAAAGTTCTAACTGGTCTCAAAATGTTTATTAGAGTCTAATAAGTAAATAAAAAAAGTATAACAGTTAACCAATAAAAGGTTTGTCTGTTATCGTTAAAAGAACTTAACTAAAAAATTTGCACTATACATTAGTTATATAGGTCCTAAAAAGTGCCTTGTCAACTATATGGTGCCAAATGTGCAATTCACATTGCAAAAAGTTCTAACGGGTCTCAAAATGTTTATTAGAGTCTAATAAGTAAATAATAAAAGTATAACAGTTAACCAATAAAAGGTTTGTCTGTTATCGTTAAAAGAACTTAACTAAAAATTTGCACTATACATTAGTTATATAGGTCCTAAAAAGTGCCTTGTGAACTATATGGTGCCAAATGTGCAATTCACATTGCAAAAAGTTCTAACGGGTCTCAAAATGTTTATTAGAGTCTAATAAGTAAATAATAAAAGTATAACAGTTAACCAATAAAAGGTTTGTCTCTTATCGTTAAAAGAACTTAACTAAAAATTTGCACTATACATTAGTTATATAGGTCCTAAAAAGTGCCTTGTGAACTATATGGTGCCAAATGTGCAATTCACATTGCAAAAAGTTCTAACGGGTCTCAAAATGTTTATTAGAGTCTAATAAGTAAATAATAAAAGTATAACAGTTAACCAATAAAAGGTTTGTCTGTTATCGTTAAAAGAACTTAACTAAAAAATTTGCACTATACATTAGTTATATAGGTCCTAAAAAGTGCCTTGTGAACTATATGGTGCCAAATGTGCAATTCACATTGCAAAAAGTTCTAACGGGTCTCAAAATGTTTATTAGAGTCTAATAAGTAAATAATAAAAGTATAACAGTTAACCAATAAAAGGTTTGTCTGTTATCGTTAAAAGAACTTAACTAAAAAATTTGCACTATACATTAGTTATATAGGTCCTAAAAAGTGCCTTGTCAACTATATGGTGCCAAATGTGCAATTCACATTGCAAAAAGTTCTAACGGATCTCAAAATGTTTAGTAGAGTCTAATAAGTAAATAATAAAAGTATAACAGTTAACCAATAAAAGGTTTGTCTGTTATCGTTAAAACAACTTAACTAAAATATTTGCACTATACATTAGTTATATAGGTCCTAAAAAGTGCCTTGTGAACTATATGGTGCCAAATGTGCAATTCACATTGCAAAAAGTTCTAACGGGTCTCAAAATGTTTATTAGAGTCTAATAAGTAAATAATAAAAGTATAACAGTTAACCAATAAAAGGTTTGTCTGTTATCGTTAAAAGAACTTAACTAAAAAATTTACACTATACATTAGTTATATAGGTCCTAAAAAGTGCCTTGTGAACTACATGGTGCCAAATGTGCAATTCACATTGCAAAAAGTTCTAACGGGTCTCAAAATGTTTATTAGAGTCTAATAAGTAAATAATAAAAGTATAACAGTTAACCAATAAAAGGTTTGTCTGTTATCGTTAAAAGAACTTAACTAAAAAATTTGCACTATACATTAGTTATATAGGTCCTAAAAAGTGCCTTGTCAACTATATGGTGCCAAATGTGCAATTCACATTGCAAAAAGTTCTAACGGGTCTCAAAATGTTTATTAGAGTCTAATAAGTAAATAATAAAAGTATAACATTTAACCAATAAAAGGTTTGTCTGTTATCGTTAAAAGAACTTAACTAAAATATTTGCACTATACATTAGTTATATAGGTCCTAAAAAGTGCCTTGTGAACTATATGGTGCCAAATGTGCAATTCACATTGCAAAAAGTTCTAACGGGTCTCAAAATGTTTATTAGAGTCTAATAAGTAAATAATAAAAGTATAACAGTTAACAAATAAAAGGTTTGTCTGTTATCGTTAAAAGAACTTAACTAAAAAATTTACACTATACATTAGTTATATAGGTCCTAAAAAGTGCCTTGTGAACTATATGGTGCCAAATGTGCAATTCACATTGCAAAAAGTTCTCACGGGTCTCAAAATGTTTATTAGAGTCTAATAAGTAAATAATAAAAGTATAACAGTTAACCAATAAAAGGTTTGTCTGTTATCGTTAAAAGAACTTAACTAAAAAATTTGCACTATACATTAGTTATATAGGTCCTAAAAAGTGCCTTGTCAACTATATGGTGCCAAATGTGCAATTCACATTGCAAAAAGTTCAAACTGGTCTCAAAATGTTTATTAGAGTCTAATAAGTAAATAATAAAAGTATAACAGTTAACCAATAAAAGGTTTGTCTGTTATCGTTAAAAGAACTTAACTAAAAAATTTGCACTATACATTAGTTATATAGGTCCTAAAAAGTGCCTTGTCAACTATATGGTGCCAAATGTGCAATTCACATTGCAAAAAGTTCTAACGGGTCTCAAAATGTTTATTAGAGTCTAATAAGTAAATAATAAAAGTATAACAGTTAACCAATAAAAGGTTTGTCTGTTATCGTTAAAAGAACTTAACTAAAAATTTGCACTATACATTAGTTATATAGGTCCTAAAAAGTGCCTTGTGAACTATATGGTGCCAAATGTGCAATTCACATTGCAAAAAGTTCTAACGGGTCTCAAAATGTTTATTAGAGTCTAATAAGTAAATAATAAAAGTATAACAGTTAACCAATAAAAGGTTTGTCTGTTATCGTTAAAAGAACTTAACTAAAAATTTGCACTATACATTAGTTATATAGGTCCTAAAAAGTGCCTTGTGAACTATATGGTGCCAAATGTGCAATTCACATTGCAAAAAGTTCTAACGGGTCTCAAAATGTTTATTAGAGTCTAATAAGTAAATAATAAAAGTATAACAGTTAACCAATAAAAGGTTTGTCTGTTATCGTTAAAAGAACTTAACTAAAAAATTTGCACTATACATTAGTTATATAGGTCCTAAAAAGTGCCTTGTCAACTATATGGTGCCAAATGTGCAATTCACATTGCAAAAAGTTCTAACGGGTCTCAAAATGTTTATTAGAGTCTAATAAGTAAATAATAAAAGTATAACAGTTAACCAATAAAAGGTTTGTCTGTTATCGTTAAAAGAACTTAACTAAAAAATTTGCACTATACATTAGTTATATAGGTCCTAAAAAGTGCCTTGTCAACTATATGGTGCCAAATGTGCAATTCACATTGCAAAAAGTTCTAACGGATCTCAAAATGTTTAGTAGAGTCTAATAAGTAAATAATAAAAGTATAACAGTTAACCAATAAAAGGTTTGTCTCTTATCGTTAAAAGAACTTAACTAAAATATTTGCACTATACATTAGTTATATAGGTCCTAAAAAGTGCCTTGTGAACTATATGGTGCCAAATGTGCAATTCACATTGCAAAAAGTTCTAACGGGTCTCAAAATGTTTATTAGAGTCTAATAAGTAAATAATAAAAGTATAACAGTTAACCAATAAAAGGTTTGTCTGTTATCGTTAAAAGAACTTAACTAAAAAATTTACACTATACATTAGTTATATAGGTCCTAAAAAGTGCCTTGTGAACTATATGTTGCCAAATGTGCAATTCACATTGCAAAAAGTTCTCACGGGTCTCAAAATGTTTATTAGAGTCTAATAAGTAAATAATAAAAGTATAACAGTTAACCAATAAAAGGTTTGTCTGTTATCGTTAAAAGAACTTAACTAAAAAATTTGCACTATACATTAGTTATAGAGGTCCTAAAAAGTGCCTTGTCAACTATATGGTGCCAAATGTGCAATTCACATTGCAAAAAGTTCTAACGGGTCTCAAAATGTTTATTAGAGTCTAATAAGTAAATAATAAAAGTATAACAGTTAACCAATAAAAGGTTTGTCTCTTATCGTTAAAAGAACTTAACTAAAAAATTTGCACTATACATTAGTTATATAGGTCCTAAAAAGTGCCTTGTGAACTATATGGTGCCATATGTGCAATTCACATTGCAAAAAGTTCTAACGGGTCTCAAAATGTTTATTAGAGTCTAATAAGTAAATAATAAAAGTATAACAGTTAACCAATAAAAGGTTTGTCTGTTATCGTTAAAAGAACTTAACTAAAAAATTTGCACTATACATTAGTTATATAGGTCCTAAAAAGTGCCTTGTCAACTATATGGTGCCAAATGTGCAATTCACATTGCAAAAAGTTCTAACGGGTCTCAAAATGTTTATTAGAGTCTAATAAGTAAATAATAAAAGTATAACAGTTAACCAATAAAAGGTTTGTCTGTTATCGTTAAAAGAACTTAACTAAAAAATTTGCACTATACATTAGTTATATAGGTCCTAAAAAGTGCCTTGTCAACTATATGGTGCCAAATGTGCAATTCACATTGCAAAAAGTTCTAACTGGTCTCAAAATGTTTATTAGAGTCTAATAAGTAAATAATAAAAGTATAACAGTTAACCAATAAAAGGTTTGTCTGTTATCGTTAAAAGAACTTAACTAAAAAATTTGCACTATACATTAGTTATATAGGTCCTAAAAAGTGCCTTGTCAACTATATGGTGCCAAATGTGCAATTCACATTGCAAAAAGTTCTAACGGGTCTCAAAATGTTTATTAGAGTCTAATAAGTAAATAATAAAAGTATAACAGTTAACCAATAAAAGGTTTGTCTGTTATCGTTAAAAGAACTTAACTAAAAATTTGCACTATACATTAGTTATATAGGTCCTAAAAAGTGCCTTGTGAACTATATGGTGCCAAATGTGCAATTCACATTGCAAAAAGTTCTAACGGGTCTCAAAATGTTTATTAGAGTCTAATAAGTAAATAATAAAAGTATAACAGTTAACCAATAAAAGGTTTGTCTGTTATCGTTAAAAGAACTTAACTAAAAATTTGCACTATACATTAGTTATATAGGTCCTAAAAATGCCTTGTGAACTATATGGTGCCAAATGTGCAATTCACATTGCAAAAAGTTCTAACGGGTCTCAAAATGTTTATTAGAGTCTAATAAGTAAATAATAAAAGTATAACAGTTAACCAATAAAAGGTTTGTCTGTTATCGTTAAAAGAACTTAACTAAAAAATTTGCACTATACATTAGTTATATAGGTCCTAAAAAGTGCCTTGTCAACTATATGATGCCAAATGTGCAATTCACATTGCAAAAAGTTCTAACGGGTCTCAAAATGTTTATTAGAGTCTAATAAGTAAATAATAAAAGTATAACAGTTAACCAATAAAAGGTTTGTCTGTTATCGTTAAAAGAACTTAACTAAAAAATTTGCACTATACATTAGTTATATAGGTCCTATAAAGTGCCTTGACAACTGTATGGTGCCAAATGTGCAATTCACATTGCAAAAAGTTCTAACGGATCTCAAAATGTTTAGTAGAGTCTAATAAGTAAATAATAAAAGTATAACAGTTAACCAATTAAAGGTTTGTCTGTTATCGTTAAAAGAACTTAACTAAAATATTTGCACTATACATTAGTTATATAGGTCCTAAAAAGTGCCTTGTGAACTATATGGTGCCAAATGTGCAATTCACATTGCAAAAAGTTCTAACGGGTCTCAAAATGTTTATTAGAGTCTAATAAGTAAATAATAAAAGTATAACAGTTAACCAATAAAAGGTTTGTCTGTTATCGTTAAAAGAACTTAACTAAAAAATTTACACTATACATTAGTTATATAGGTCCTAAAAAGTGCCTTGTGAACTATATGGTGCCAAATGTGCAATTCACATTGCAAAAAGTTCTAACGGGTCTCAAAATGTTTATTAGAGTCTAATAAGTAAATAATAAAAGTATAACAGTTAACCAATAAAAGGTTTGTCTGTTATCGTTAAAAGAACTTAACTAAAAAATTTGCACTATACATTAGTTATATAGGTCCTAAAAAGTGCCTTGTCAACTATATGGTGCCAAATGTGCAATTCACATTGCAAAAAGTTCTAACGGGTCTCAAAATGTTTATTAGAGTCTAATAAGTAAATAATAAAAGTATAACATTTAACCAATAAAAAATTTGTCTGTTATCGTTAAAAGAACTTAACTAAAATATTTGCACTATACATTAGTTATATAGGTCCTAAAAAGTGCCTTGTGAACTATATGGTGCCAAATGTGCAATTCACATTGCAAAAAGTTCTAACGGGTCTCAAAATGTTTATTAGAGTCTAATAAGTAAATAATAAAAGTATAACAGTTAACAAATAAAAGGTTTGTCTGTTATCGTTAAAAGAACTTAACTAAAAAATTTACACTATACATTAGTTATATAGGTCCTAAAAAGTGCCTTGTGAACTATATGGTGCCAAATGTGCAATTCACATTGCAAAAAGTTCTCACGGGTCTCAAAATGTTTATTAGAGTCTAATAAGTAAATAATAAAAGTATAACAGTTAACCAATAAAAGGTTTGTCTGTTATCGTTAAAAGAACTTAACTAAAAAATTTGCACTATACATTAGTTATATAGGTCCTAAAAAGTGCCTTGTCAACTATATGGTGCCAAATGTGCAATTCACATTGCAAAAAGTTCTAACGGGTCTCAAAATGTTAATTAGAGTCTAATAAGTAAATAATAAAAGTATAACAGTTAACCAATAAAAGGTTTGTCTCTTATCGTTAAAAGAACTTAACTAAAAAATTTGCACTATACATTATTTATATAGGTCCTAAAAAGTGCCTTGTGAACTATATGGTGCCAAATGTGCAATTCACATTGCAAAAAGTTCTAACTGGTCTCAAAATGTTTATTAGAGTCTAATAAGTAAATAATAAAAGTATAACAGTTAACCAATAAAAGGTTTGTCTGTTATCGTTAAAAGAACTTAACTAAAAAATTTGCACTATACATTAGTTATATAGGTCCTAAAAAGTGCCTTGTCAACTATATGGTGCCAAATGTGCAATTCACATTGCAAAAAGTTCTAACGGGTCTCAAAATGTTTATTAGAGTCTAATAAGTAAATAATAAAAGTATAACAGTTAACCAATAAAAGGTTTGTCTGTTATCGTTAAAAGAACTTAACTAAAAATTTGCACTATACATTAGTTATATAGGTCCTAAAAAGTGCCTTGTGAACTATATGGTGCCAAATGTGCAATTCACATTGCAAAAAGTTCTAACGGGTCTCAAAATGTTTATTAGAGTCTAATAAGTAAATAATAAAAGTATAACAGTTAACCAATAAAAGGTTTGTCTGTTATCGTTAAAAGAACTTAACTAAAAATTTGCACTATACATTAGTTATATAGGTCCTAAAAAGTGCCTTGTGAACTATATGGTGCCAAATGTGCAATTCACATTGCAAAAAGTTCTAACGGGTCTCAAAATGTTTATTAGAGTCTAATAAGTAAATAATAAAAGTATAACAGTTAACCAATAAAAGGTTTGTCTGTTATCGTTAAAAGAACTTAACTAAAAAATTTGCACTATACATTAGTTATATAGGTCCTAAAAAGTGCCTTGTCAACTATATGGTGCCAAATGTGCAATTCACATTGCAAAAAGTTCTAACGGGTCTCAAAATGTTTATTAGAGTCTAATAAGTAAATAATAAAAGTATAACAGTTAACCAATAAAAGGTTTGTCTGTTATCGTTAAAAGAACTTAACTAAAATATTTGCACTATACATTAGTTATATAGGTCCTAAAAAGTGCCTTGTGAACTATATGGTGCCAAATGTGCAATTCACATTGCAAAAAGTTCTAACGGGTCTCAAAATGTTTATTAGAGTCTAATAAGTAAATGATAAAAGTATAACAGTTAACCAATAAAAGGTTTGTCTGTTATCGTTAAAAGAACTTAACTAAAAAATTTACACTTTACATTAGTTATATAGGTCCTAAAAAGTGCCTTGTGAACTATATGGTGCCAAATGTGCAATTCACATTGCAAAAAGTTCTCACGGGTCTCAAAATGTTTATTAGAGTCTAATAAGTAAATAATAAAAGTATAACAGTTAACCAATAAAAGGTTTGTCTGTTATCGTTAAAAGAACTTAACTAAAAAATTTGCACTATACATTAGTTATATAGGTCCTAAAAAGTGCCTTGTCAACTATATGGTGCCAAATGTGCAATTCACATTGCAAAAAGTTCTAACGGGTCTCAAAATGTTTATTAGAGTCTAATAAGTAAATAATAAAAGTATAACAGTTAACCAATAAAAGATTTGTCTGTTATCGTTAAAAGAACTTAACTGAAAAATTTCCACTATACATTAGCTATATAGGTCCTAAAAAGTGCCTTGTAAACTATATGGTGCCAAATGTGCAATTCACATTGCAAAAAGTTCTAACGAATCTCAAAATGTTTTTTAGAGTCTAATAAGTAAATAATAAAAGTATAACAGTTAACCAATAAAAGGTTTGTCTGTTATCGTTAAAAGAACTTAACTAAAAAATTTACACTATACATTAGTTATATAGGTCCTAAAAAGTGCCTTGTGAACTATATGGTGCCAAATGTGCAATTCACATTGCAGAAAGTTCTAACGGGTCTCAAAATGTTTATTAGAGTCTAATAAGTAAATAATAAAAGTATAACAGTTAACCAATAAAAGGTTTGTCTGTTATCGTTAAAAGTACTTAACTAAAAAATTTGCACTATACATTAGTTATATAGGTCCTAAAAAGTGCCTTGTCAACTATATGGTGCCAAATGTGCAATTCACATTGCAAAAAGTTCTAACGGGTCTCAAAATGTTTATTAGAGTCTAATAAGTAAATAATAAAAGTATAACATTTAACCAATAAAAGGTTTGTCTGTTATCGTTAAAAGAACTTAACTAAAATATTTGCACTATACATTAGTTATATAGGTCCTAAAAAGTGCCTTGTGAACTATATGGTGCCAAATGTGCAATTCACATTGCAAAAAGTTCTAACGGGTCTCAAAATGTTTATTAGAGTCTAATAAGTAAATAATAAAAGTATAACAGTTAACAAATAAAAGGTTTGTCTGTTATCGTTAAAAGAACTTAACTAAAAAATTTACACTATACATTAGTTATATAGGTCCTAAAAAGTGCCTTGTGAACTATATGGTGCCAAATGTGCAATTCACATTGCAAAAATTTCTAACGGGTCTCAAAATGTTTATTAGAGTCTAATAAGTAAATAATAAAAGTATAACAGTTAACCAATAAAAGGTTTGTCTGTTATCGTTAAAAGAACTTAACTAAAAAATTTGCACTATACATTAGTTATATAGGTCCTAAAAAGTGCCTTGTGAACTATATGGTGCCAAATGTGCAATTCACATTGCAAAAAGTTCTAACGGGTCTCAAAATGTTTATTAGAGTCTAATAAGTAAATAATAAAAGTATAACAGTTAACCAATAAAAGGTTTGTCTGTTATCGTTAAAAGAACTTAACTAAAAAATTTGCACTATACATTAGTTATATAGGTCCTAAAAAGTGCCTTGTCAACTATATGGTGCCAAATGTGCAATTCACATTGCAAAAAGTTCTAACGGGTCTCAAAATGTTTATTAGAGTCTAATAAGTAAATAATAAAAGTATAACAGTTAACCAATAAAAGGTTTGTCTGTTATCGTTAAAAGAACTTAACTAAAAATTTGCACTATACATTAGTTATATAGGTCCTAAAAAGTGCCTTGTGAACTATATGGTGCCAAATGTGCAATTCACATTGCAAAAAGTTCTAACGGGTCTCAAAATGTTTATTAGAGTCTAATAAGTAAATAATAAAAGTATAACAGTTAACCAATAAAAGGTTTGTCTGTTATCGTTAAAAGAACTTAACTAAAAATTTGCACTATACATTAGTTATATAGGTCCTAAAAAGTGCCTTGTGAACTATATGGTGCCAAATGTGCAATTCACATTGCAAAAAGTTCTAACGGGTCTCAAAATGTTTATTAGAGTCTAATAAGTAAATAATAAAAGTATAACAGTTAACCAATAAAAGGTTTGTCTGTTATCGTTAAAAGAACTTAACTAAAATATTTGCACTATACATTAGTTATATAGGTCCTAAAAAGTGCCTTGTCAACTTTATGGTGCCAAATGTGCAATTCACATTGCAAAAAGTTCTAACGGATCTCAAAATGTTTAGTAGAGTCTAATAAGTAAATAATAAAAGTATAACAGTTAACCAATAAAAGGTTTGTCTGTTATCGTTAAAAGAACTTAACTAAAAAATTTGCACTATACATTAGTTATATAGGTCCTAAAAAGTGCTTTGTCAACTATATGGTGCCAAATGTGCAATTCACATTGCAAAAAGTTCTAACGGGTCTCAAAATGTTTATTAGAGTCTAATAAGTAAATAATAAAAGTATAACAGTTAACCAATAAAAGGTTTGTCTGTTATCGTTAAAAGAACTTAACTAAAAAATTTGCACTATACATTAGTTATATAGGTCCTAAAAAGTGCCTTGTGAACTATATGGTGCCAAATGTGCAATTCACATTGCAAAAAGTTCTAACGGGTCTCAAAATGTTTATTAGAGTCTAATAAGTAAATAATAAAAGTATAACAGTTAACCAATAAAAGGTTTGTCTGTTATCGTTAAAAGAACTTAACTAAAAAATTTACACTATACATTAGTTATATAGGTCCTAAAAAGTGCCTTGTGAACTATATGGTGCCAAATGTGCAATTCACATTGCAAAAAGTTCTAACGGGTCTCAAAATGTTTATTAGAGTCTAATAAGTAAATAATAAAAGTATAACAGTTAACCAATAAAAGGTTTGTCTGTTATCGTTAAAAGAACTTAACTAAAAAATTTACACTATACATTAGCTATATAGGTCCCAAAAAGTGCCTTGTGAACTATATGGTGCCAAATCTGCAATTCACATTGCAAAAAGTTCTAACGGGTCTCAAAATGTTTATTAGAGTCTAATAAGTAAATAATAAAAGTATAACAGTTAACCAATAAAAGGTTTGTGTGTTATCGTTAAAAGAACTTAACTAAAAAATTTGCACTATACATTAGTTATATAGGTCCTAAAAAGTGCCTTGTGAACTATATGGTGCCAAATGTGCAATTCACATTGCAAAAAGTTCTAACGGGTCTCAAAATGTTTATTAGAGTCTAATAAGTAAATAATAAAAGTATAACAGTTAACCAATAAAAGGTTTGTCTGTTATCGTTAAAAGAACTTAACTAAAAAATTTACACTATACATTAGTTATATAGGTCCTAAAAAGTGCCTTGTGAACTATATGGTGCCAAATGTGCAATTCACATTGCAAAAAGTTCTAACGGGTCTCAAAATGTTTATTAGAGTCTAATAAGTAAATAATAAAAGTATAACAGTTAACCAATAAAAGGTTTGTCTGTTATCGTTAAAAGAACTTAACTAAAAAATTTACACTATACATTAGTTATATAGGTCCTAAAAAGTGCCTTGTGAACTATATGGTGCCAAATGTGCAATTCACATTGCAAAAAGTTCTAACGGGTCTCAAAATGTTTATTAGAGTCTAATAAGTAAATAATAAAAGTATAACAGTTAACCAATAAAAGGTTTGTCTGTTATCGTTAAAAGAACTTAACTAAAAAATTTACACTATACATTAGCTATATAGGTCCTAAAAAGTGCCTTGTGAACTATATGGTGCCAAATCTGCAATTCACATTGCAAAAAGTTCTAACGGGTCTCAAAATGTTTATTAGAGTCTAATAAGTAAATAATAAAAGTATAACAGTTAACCAATAAAAGGTTTGTGTGTTATCGTTAAAAGAACTTAACTAAAAAATTTGCACTATACATTAGTTATATAGGTCCTAAAAAGTGCCTTGTGAACTATATGGTGCCAAATGTGCAATTCACATTGCAAAAAGTTCTAACGGGTCTCAAAATGTTTATTAGAGTCTAATAAGTAAATAATAAAAGTATAACAGTTAACCAATAAAAGGTTTGTCTGTTATCGTTAAAAGAACTTAACTAAAAAATTTACACTATACATTAGTTATATAGGTCCTAAAAAGTGCCTTGTGAACTATATGGTGCCAAATGTGCAATTCACATTGCAAAAAGTTCTAACGGGTCTCAAAATGTTTATTAGAGTCTAATAAGTAAATAATAAAAGTATAACAGTTAACCAATAAAAGGTTTGTCTGTTATCGTTAAAAGAACTTAACTAAAAAATTTACACTATACATTAGTTATATAGGTCCTAAAAAGTGCCTTGTGAACTATATGGTGCCAAATGTGCAATTCACATTGCAAAAAGTTCTAACGGGTCTCAAAATGTTTATTAGAGTCTAATAAGTAAATAATAAAAGTATAACAGTTAACCAATAAAAGGTTTGTCTGTTATCGTTAAAAGAACTTAACTAAAAAATTTGCACTATACATTAGTTATATAGGTCCTAAAAAGTGCCTTGTCAACTATATGGTGCCAAATGTGCAATTCACATTGCAAAAAGTTCTAACGGGTCTCAAAATGTTTATTAGAGTCTAATAAGTAAATAATAAAAGTATAACAGTTAACCAATAAAAGGTTTGTCTGTTATCGTTAAAAGAACTTAACTAAAAAATTTCCACTGTACATTAGCTATATAAATCCTAAAAAGTGCTTTGTGAACTATATGGTGCCAAATGTGCAATTCACATTGCAAAAAGTACTAACGGGTCTCAAAATGTTTATTAGAGTCTAATAAGTAAATAATAAAAGTATAACAGTTAACCAATAAAAGGTTTGTCTGTTATCGTTAAAAGAACTTAACTAAAAAATTTGCAATATACATTAGTTATATAGGTCCTAAAAAGTGCCTTGTGAACTATATGGTGCCAAATGTGCAATTCACATTGCAGAAAGTTCTAACGGGTCTCAAAATGTTTATTAGAGTCTAATAAGTAAATAATAAAAGTATAACAGTTAACCAATAAAAGGTTTGTCTGTTATCGTTAAAAGAACTTAACTAAAAAATTTGCACTATACATTAGTTATATAGGTCCTAAAAAGTGCCTTGTGAACTATATGGTGCCAAATGTGCAATTCACATTGCAAAAAGTTCTAACGGGTCTCAAAATGTTTATTAGAGTCTAATAAGTAAATAATAAAAGTATAACCGTTAACCAATAAAAGGTTTGTCTGTTATCGTTAAAAGAACTTAACTAAAAAATTTGCACTATACATTAGTTATATAGGTCCTAAAAAGTGCCTTGTGAACTATATGGTGCCAAATGTGCAATTCACATTGCAAAAAGTTCTAACGGGTCTCAAAATGTTTATTAGAGTCTAATAAGTAAATAATAAAAGTATAACAGTTAACCAATAAAAGGTTTGTCTGTTATCGTTAAAAGAACTTAACTAAAATATTTGCACTATACATTAGTTATATAGGTCCTAAAAAGTGCCTTGTGAACTATATGGTGCCAAATGTGCAATTCACATTGCAAAAAGTTCTAACGGGTCTCAAAATGTTTATTAGAGTCTAATAAGTAAATAATAAAAGTATAACAGTTAACCAATAAAAGGTTTGTCTGTTATCGTTAAAAGAACTTAACTAAAAAATTTGCACTATACATTAGTTATATAGGTCCTAAAAAGTGCCTTGTCAACTATATGGTGCCAAATGTGCAATTCACATTGCAAAAAGTTCTAACGGGTCTCAAAATGTTTATTAGAGTCTAATAAGTAAATAATAAAAGTATAACAGTTAACCAATAAAAGGTTTGTCTGTTATCGTTAAAAGAACTTAACTAAAAAATTTCCACTGTACATTAGCTATATAAATCCTAAAAAGTGCCTTGTGAACTATATGATGCCAAATGTGCAATTCACATTGCAAAAAGTTCTAACGGGTCTCAAAATGTTTATTAGAGTCTAATAAGTAAATAATAAAAGTATAACAGTTAACCAATAAAAGGTTTGTCTGTTATCGTTAAAAGAACTTAACTAAAAAATTTGCACTATACATTAGTTATATAGGTCCTAAAAAGTGCCTTGTGAACTATATGGTGCCAAATGTGCAATTCACATTGCAAAAAGTTCTAACGGGTCTCAAAATGTTTATTAGAGTCTAATAAGTAAATAATAAAAGTATAACAGTTAACCAATAAAAGGTTTGTCTGTTATCGTTAAAAGAACTTAACTAAAATATTTGCACTATACATTAGTTATATAGGTCCTAAAAAGTGCCTTGTGAACTATATGGTGCCAAATGTGCAATTCACATTGCAAAAAGTTCTAACGGGTCTCAAAATGTTTATTAGAGTCTAATAAGTAAATAATAAAAGTATAACAGTTAACCAATAAAAGGTTTGTCTGTTATCGTTAAAAGAACTTAACTAAAAAATTTCCACTGTACATTAGCTATATAAATCCTAAAAAGTGCCTTGTGAACTATATGATGCCAAATGTGCAATTCACATTGCAAAAAGTTCTAACGGGTCTCAAAATGTTTATTAGAGTCTAATAAGTAAATAATAAAAGTATAACAGTTAACCAATAAAATGTTTGTCTGTTATCGTTAAAAGAACTTAACTAAAAAATTTGCACTATACATTAGTTATATAGGTCCTAAAAAGTGCCTTGTCAACTATATGGTGCCAAATGTGCAATTCACATTGCAGAAAGTTCTATCGGGTCTCAAAATGTTTATTAGAGTCTAATAAGTAAATAATAAAAGTATAACAGTTAACCAATAAAAGGTTTGTCTGTTATCGTTAAAAGAACTTAACTAAAAAATTTACACTATACATTAGTTATATAGGTCCTAAAAAGTGCCTTGTGAACTATATGGTGCCAAATGTGCAATTCACATTGCAAAAAGTTCTAACGGGTCTCAAAATGTTTATTAGAGTCTAATAAGTAAATAATAAAAGTATAACAGTTAACCAATAAAAGGTTTGTCTGTTATCGTTAAAAGAACTTAACTAAAAAATTTCCACTATACATTAGCTATATAGGTCCTAAAAAGTGCCTTGTAAACTATATGGTGCCAAATGTGCAATTCACATTGCAAAAAGTTCAAACGGGTCTCAAAATGTTTATTAGAGTCTAATAAGTAAATAATAAAAGTATAACAGTTAACCAATAAAAGGTTTGTCTGTTATCGTTAAAAGAACTTAACTAAAAAATTTACACTATACATTAGCTATATAGGTCCTAAAAAGTGCCTTGTGAACTATATGGTGCCAAATGTGCAATTCACATTGCAAAAAGTTCTAACGGGTCTCAAAATGTTTATTAGAGTCTAATAAGTAAATAATAAAAGTATAACAGTTAACCAATAAAAGGTTTGTCTGTTATCGTTAAAAGAACTTAACTAAAAAATTTGCACTATACATTAGCTATATAGGTCCTAAAAAGTGCCTTGTGAACTATATGGTGCCAAATGTGCAATTCACATTGCAGAAAGTTCTATCGGGTCTCAAAATGTTTATTAGAGTCTAATAAGTAAATAATAAAAGTATAACAGTTAACCAATAAAAGGTTTGTCTGTTATCGTTAAAAGAACTTAACTAAAAAATTTGCACTATACATTAGTTATATAGGTCCTAAAAAGTGCCTTGTGAACTATATGGTGCCAAATGTGCAATTCACATTGCAAAAAGTTCTAATGGGTCTCAAAATGTTTAGTAGAGTCTAATAAGTAAATAATAAAAGTATAACAGTTAACCAATAAAAGGTTTGTCTGTTATCGTTAAAAGAACTTAACTAAAAAATTTACACTATACATTAGTTATATAGGTCCTAAAAAGTGCCTTGTGAACTATATGGTGCCAAATGTGCAATTCACATTGCAAAAAGTTCTAACGGGTCTCAAAATGTTTATTAGAGTCTAATAAGTAAATAATAAAAGTATAACAGTTAACCAATAAAAGGTTTGTCTGTTATCGTTAAAAGAACTTAACTAAAAAATTTCCACTATACATTAGCTATATAGGTCCTAAAAAGTGCCTTGTAAACTATATGGTGCCAAATGTGCAATTCACATTGCAAAAAGTTCAAACGGGTCTCAAAATGTTTATTAGAGTCTAATAAGTAAATAATAAAAGTATAACAGTTAACCAATAAAAGGTTTGTCTGTTATCGTTAAAAGAACTTAACTAAAAAATTTACACTATACATTAGCTATATAGGTCCTAAAAAGTGCCTTGTGAACTATATGGTGCCAAATGTGCAATTCACATTGCAAAAAGTTCTAACGGGTCTCAAAATGTTTATTAGAGTCTAATAAGTAAATAATAAAAGTATAACAGTTAACCAATAAAAGGTTTGTCTGTTATCGTTAAAAGAACTTAACTAAAAAATTTACACTATACATTAGTTATATAGGTCCTAAAAAGTGCCTTGTGAACTATATGGTGCCAAATGTGCAATTCACATTGCAAAAAGTTCTAACGGGTCTCAAAATGTTTATTAGAGTCTAATAAGTAAATAATAAAAGTATAACAGTTAACCAATAAAAGGTTTGTCTGTTATCGTTAAAAGAACTTAACTAAAAAATTTCCACTATACATTAGCTATATAGGTCCTAAAAAGTGCCTTGTAAACTATATGGTGCCAAATGTGCAATTCACATTGCAAAAAGTTCAAACGGGTCTCAAAATGTTTATTAGAGTCTAATAAGTAAATAATAAAAGTATAACAGTTAACCAATAAAAGGTTTGTCTGTTATCGTTAAAAGAACTTAACTAAAAAATTTACACTATACATTAGCTATATAGGTCCTAAAAAGTGCCTTGTGAACTATATGGTGCCAAATGTGCAATTCACATTGCAAAAAGTTCTAACGGGTCTCAAAATGTTTATTAGAGTCTAATAAGTAAATAATAAAAGTATAACAGTTAACCAATAAAAGGTTTGTCTGTTATCGTTAAAAGAACTTAACTAAAAAATTTGCACTATACATTAGCTATATAGGTCCTAAAAAGTGCCTTGTGAACTATATGGTGCCAAATGTGCAATTCACATTGCAGAAAGTTCTATCGGGTCTCAAAATGTTTATTAGAGTCTAATAAGTAAATAATAAAAGTATAACAGTTAACCAATAAAAGGTTTGTCTGTTATCGTTAAAAGAACTTAACTAAAAAATTTGCACTATACATTAGTTATATAGGTCCTAAAAAGTGCCTTGTGAACTATATGGTGCCAAATGTGCAATTCACATTGCAAAAAGTTCTAATGGGTCTCAAAATGTTTAGTAGAGTCTAATAAGTAAATAATAAAAGTATAACAGTTAACCAATAAAAGGTTTGTCTGTTATCGTTAAAAGAACTTAACTAAAAAATTTACACTATACATTAGTTATATAGGTCCTAAAAAGTGCCTTGTGAACTATATGGTGCCAAATGTGCAATTCACATTGCAAAAAGTTCTAACGGGTCTCAAAATGTTTATTAGAGTCTAATAAGTAAATAATAAAAGTATAACAGTTAACCAATAAAAGGTTTGTCTGTTATCGTTAAAAGAACTTAACTAAAAAATTTCCACTATACATTAGCTATATAGGTCCTAAAAAGTGCCTTGTAAACTATATGGTGCCAAATGTGCAATTCACATTGCAAAAAGTTCAAACGGGTCTCAAAATGTTTATTAGAGTCTAATAAGTAAATAATAAAAGTATAACAGTTAACCAATAAAAGGTTTGTCTGTTATCGTTAAAAGAACTTAACTAAAAAATTTACACTATACATTAGCTATATAGGTCCTAAAAAGTGCCTTGTGAACTATATGGTGCCAAATGTGCAATTCACATTGCAAAAAGTTCTAACGGGTCTCAAAATGTTTATTAGAGTCTAATAAGTAAATAATAAAAGTATAACAGTTAACCAATAAAAGGTTTGTCTGTTATCGTTAAAAGAACTTAACTAAAAAATTTACACTATACATTAGTTATATAGGTCCTAAAAAGTGCCTTGTGAACTATATGGTGCCAAATGTGCAATTCACATTGCAAAAAGTTCTAACGGGTCTCAAAATGTTTATTAGAGTCTAATAAGTAAATAATAAAAGTATAACAGTTAACCAATAAAAGGTTTGTCTGTTATCGTTAAAAGAACTTAACTAAAAAATTTACACTATACATTAGCTATATAGGTCCTAAAAAGTGCCTTGTAAACTATATGGTGCCAAATGTGCAATTCACATTGCAAAAAGTTCTAACGGGTCTCAAAATGTTTATTAGAGTATAATAAGTAAATAATAAAAGTATAACAGTTAACCAATAAAAGGTTTGTCTGTTATCGTTAAAAGAACTTAACTAAAAAATTTACACTATACATTAGCTATATAGGTCCTAAAAAGTGCCTTGTGAACTATATGGTGCCAAATGTGCAATTCACATTGCAAAAAGTTCTAACGGGTCTCAAAATGTTTATTAGAGTCTAATAAGTAAATAATAAAAGTATAACAGTTAACCAATAAAAGGTTTGTCTGTTATCGTTAAAAGAACTTAACTAAAAAATTTAAACTATACATTAGTTATATAGGTCCTAAAAACTGCTTTTTGAACTATATGGTGCCAAATGTGCAATTCACATTGCAAAAAGTTCTAACGGGTCTCAAAATGTTTATTAGAGTCTAATAAGTAAATAATAAAAGTATAACAGTTAACCAATAAAAGGTTTGTCTGTTATCGTTAAAAGAACTTAACTAAAAAATTTCCACTATACATTAGCTATATAGGTCCTAAAAAGTGCCTTGTAAACTATATGGTGCCAAATGTGCAATTCACATTGCAAAAAGTTCAAACGGGTCTCAAAATGTTTATTAGAGTCTAATAAGTAAATAATAAAAGTATAACAGTTAACCAATAAAAGGTTTGTCTGTTATCGTTAAAAGAACTTAACTAAAAAATTTACACTATACATTAGCTATATAGGTCCTAAAAAGTGCCTTGTGAACTATATGGTGCCAAATGTGCAATTCACATTGCAAAAAGTTCTAACGGGTCTCAAAATGTTTATTAGAGTCTAATAAGTAAATAATAAAAGTATAACAGTTAACCAATAAAAGGTTTGTCTGTTATCGTTAAAAGAACTTAACTAAAAAATTTACACTATACATTAGTTATATAGGTCCTAAAAAGTGCCTTGTGAACTATATGGTGCCAAATGTGCAATTCACATTGCAAAAAGTTCTAACGGGTCTCAAAATGTTTATTAGAGTCTAATAAGTAAATAATAAAAGTATAACAGTTAACCAATAAAAGGTTTGTCTGTTATCGTTAAAAGAACTTAACTAAAAAATTTACACTATACATTAGCTATATAGGTCCTAAAAAGTGCCTTGTAAACTATATGGTGCCAAATGTGCAATTCACATTGCAAAAAGTTCTAACGGGTCTCAAAATGTTTATTAGAGTATAATAAGTAAATAATAAAAGTATAACAGTTAACCAATAAAAGGTTTGTCTGTTATCGTTAAAAGAACTTAACTAAAAAATTTACACTATACATTAGCTATATAGGTCCTAAAAAGTGCCTTGTGAACTATATGGTGCCAAATGTGCAATTCACATTGCAAAAAGTTCTAACGGGTCTCAAAATGTTTATTAGAGTCTAATAAGTAAATAATAAAAGTATAACAGTTAACCAATAAAAGGTTTGTCTGTTATCGTTAAAAGAACTTAACTAAAAAATTTAAACTATACATTAGTTATATAGGTCCTAAAAAGTGCTTTTTGAACTATATGGTGCCAAATGTGCAATTCACATTGCAAAAAGTTCTAACGGGTCTCAAAATGTTTATTAGAGTCTAATAAGTAAATAATAAAAGTATAACAGTTAACCAATAAAAGGTTTGTCTGTTATCGTTAAAAGAACTTAACTAAAAAATTTCCACTGTACATTAGCTATATAAATCCTAAAAAGTGCCTTGTGAACTATATGATGCCAAATGTGCAATTCACATTGCAAAAAGTTCTAACGGGTCTCAAAATGTTTATTAGAGTCTAATAAGTAAATAATAAAAGTATAACAGTTAACCAATAAAATGTTTGT
Organism: Clavelina lepadiformis; assembly: GCF_947623445.1. Classification (NCBI taxonomy): domain Eukaryota; kingdom Metazoa; phylum Chordata; class Ascidiacea; order Aplousobranchia; family Clavelinidae; genus Clavelina; species Clavelina lepadiformis. The sequence goes on along the minus strand of NC_135243.1, from coordinate 12,812,858 downwards.
CTGTTATCGTTAAAAGAACTTAACTAAAAAATTTGCACTATACATTAGTTATATAGGTCCTAAAAAGTGCCTTGTCAACTATATGGTGCCAAATGTGCAATTCACATTGCAGAAAGTTCTATCGGGTCTCAAAATGTTTATTAGAGTCTAATAAGTAAATAATAAAAGTATAACAGTTAACCAATAAAAGGTTTGTCTGTTATCGTTAAAAGAACTTAACTAAAAAATTTGCACTATACATTAGTTATATAGGTCCTAAAAAGTGCCTTGTGAACTATATGGTGCCAAATGTGCAATTCACATTGCAAAAAGTTCTAATGGGTCTCAAAATGTTTAGTAAAGTCTAATAAGTAAATAATAAAAGTATAACAGTTAACCAATAAAAGGTTTGTCTGTTATCGTTAAAAGAACTTAACTAAAAAATTTACACTATACATTAGCTATATAGGTCCTAAAAAGTGCCTTGTGAACTATATGGTGCCAAATGTGCAATTCACATTGCAGAAAGTTCTAACGGGTCTCAAAATGTTTATTAGAGTCTAATAAGTAAATAATAAAAGTATAACAGTTAACCAATAAAAGGTTTGTCTGTTATCGTTAAAAGAACTTAACTAAAAAATTTCCACTATACATTAGCTATATAGGTCCTAAAAAGTGCCTTGTAAACTATATGGTGCCAAATGTGCAATTCACATTGCAAAAAGTTCAAACGGGTCTCAAAATGTTTATTAGAGTCTAATAAGTAAATAATAAAAGTATAACAGTTAACCAATAAAAGGTTTGTCTGTTATCGTTAAAAGAACTTAACTAAAAAATTTACACTATACATTAGCTATATAGGTCCTAAAAAGTGCCTTGTGAACTATATGGTGCCAAATGTGCAATTCACATTGCAAAAAGTTCTAACGGGTCTCAAAATGTTTATTAGAGTCTAATAAGTAAATAATAAAAGTATAACAGTTAACCAATAAAAGGTTTGTCTGTTATCGTTAAAAGAACTTAACTAAAAAATTTGCACTATACATTAGCTATATAGGTCCTAAAAAGTGCCTTGTGAACTATATGGTGCCAAATGTGCAATTCACATTGCAGAAAGTTCTATCGGGTCTCAAAATGTTTATTAGAGTCTAATAAGTAAATAATAAAAGTATAACAGTTAACCAATAAAAGGTTTGTCTGTTATCGTTAAAAGAACTTAACTAAAAAATTTGCACTATACATTAGTTATATAGGTCCTAAAAAGTGCCTTGTGAACTATATGGTGCCAAATGTGCAATTCACATTGCAAAAAGTTCTAATGGGTCTCAAAATGTTAAGTAGAGTCTAATAAGTAAATAATAAAAGTATAACAGTTAACCAATAAAAGGTTTGTCTGTTATCGTTAAAAGAACTTAACTAAAAAATTTACACTATACATTAGTTATATAGGTCCTAAAAAGTGCCTTGTGAACTATATGGTGCCAAATGTGCAATTCACATTGCAAAAAGTTCAAACGGGTCTCAAAATGTTTAGTAGAGTCTAATAAGTAAATAATAAAAGTATAACAGTTAACCAATAAAAGGTTTGTCTGTTATCGTTAAAAGAACTTAACTAAAAAATTTACACTATACATTAGCTATATAGGTCCTAAAAAGTGCCTTGTGAACTATATGGTGCCAAATGTGCAATTCACATTGCAAAAAGTTCTAACGGGTCTCAAAATGTTTATTAGAGTCTAATAAGTAAATAATAAAAGTATAACAGTTAACCAATAAAAGGTTTGTCTGTTATCGTTAAAAGAACTTAACTAAAAAATTTACACTATACATTAGTTATATAGGTCCTAAAAAGTGCCTTGTGAACTATATGGTGCCAAATGTGCAATTCACATTGCAAAAAGTTCTAACGGGTCTCAAAATGTTTATTAGAGTCTAATAAGTAAATAATAAAAGTATAACAGTTAACCAATAAAAGGTTTGTCTGTTATCGTTAAAAGAACTTAACTAAAAAATTTACACTATACATTAGCTATATAGGTCCTAAAAAGTGCCTTGTAAACTATATGGTGCCAAATGTGCAATTCACATTGCAAAAATTTCTAACGGGTCTCAAAATGTTTATTAGAGTATAATAAGTAAATAATAAAAGTATAACAGTTAACCAATAAAAGGTTTGTCTGTTATCGTTAAAAGAACTTAACTAAAAAATTTACATTATACATTAGCTATATAGGTCCTAAAAAGTGCCTTGTGAACTATATGGTGCCAAATGTGCAATTCACATTGCAAAAAGTTCTAACGGGTCTCAAAATGTTTATTAGAGTCTAATAAGTAAATAATAAAAGTATAACAGTTAACCAATAAAAGGTTTGTCTGTTATCGTTAAAAGAACTTAACTAAAAAATTTAAACTATACATTAGTTATATAGGTCCTAAAAAGTGCCTTTTGAACTATATGGTGCCAAATGTGCAATTCACATTGCAAAAAGTTCTAACGGGTCTCAAAATGTTTATTAGAGTCTAATAAGTAAATAATAAAAGTATAACAGTTAACCAATAAAAGGTTTGTCTGTTATCGTTAAAAGAACTTAACTAAAAAATTTACACTATACATTAACTATATAGGTCCTAAAAAGTGCCTTGTCAACTATATGGTGCCAAATGTGCAATTCACATTGCAAAAAGTTCTAACGGGTCTCAAAATGTTTATTAGAGTCTAATAAGTAAATAATAAAAGTATAACAGTTAACCAATAAAAGGTTTGTCTGTTATCGTTAAAAGAACTTAACTAAAAAATTTACACTATACATTAGCTATATAGGTCCTAAAAAGTGCCTTGTGAACTATATGGTGCCAAATGTGCAATTCACATTGCAAAAAGTTCTAACGGGTCTCAAAATGTTTATTAGAGTCTAATAAGTAAATAATAAAAGTATAACAGTTAACCAATAAAAGGTTTGTCTGTTATCGTTAAAAGAACTTAACTAAAAAATTTACACTATACATTAGTTATATAGGTCCTAAAAAGTGCCTTGTGAACTATATGGTGCCAAATGTGCAATTCACATTGCAAAAAGTTCTAACGGGTCTCAAAATGTTTATTAGAGTCTAATAAGTAAATAATAAAAGTATAACAGTTAACCAATAAAAGGTTTGTCTGTTATCGTTAAAAGAACTTAACTAAAAAATTTACACTATACATTAGCTATATAGGTCCTAAAAAGTGCCTTGTAAACTATATGGTGCCAAATGTGCAATTCACATTGCAAAAATTTCTAACGGGTCTCAAAATGTTTATTAGAGTATAATAAGTAAATAATAAAAGTATAACAGTTAACCAATATAAGGTTTGTCTGTTATCGTTAAAAGAACTTAACTAAAAAATTTACACTATACATTAGTTATATAGGTCCTAAAAAGTGCCTTGTGAACTATATGGTGCCAAATGTGCAATTCACATTGCAAAAAGTTCTCACGGGTCTCAAAATGTTTATTAGAGTCTAATAAGTAAATAATAAAAGTATAACAGTTAACCAATAAAAGGTTTGTCTGTTATCGTTAAAAGAACTTAACTAAAAAATTTACACTTTACATTAGCTATATAGGTCCTAAAAAGTGCCTTGTAAACTATATGGTGCCAAATGTGCAATTCACATTGCAAAAAGTTCTAACGGGTCTCAAAATGTTTATTAGAGTCTAATAAGTAAATAATAAAAGTATAACAGTTAACCAATAAAAGGTTTGTCTGTTATCGTTAAAAGAACTTAACTAAAAAATTTGCACTATACATTAGTTATAAAGGTCCTAAAAAGTGCCTTGTGAACTATATGGTGCCAAATGTGCAATTCACATTGCAAAAAGTTCTAACGGGTCTCAAAATGTTTATTAGAGTCTAATAAGTAAATAATAAAAGTATAACAGTTAACCAATAAAAGGTTTGTCTGTTATCGTTAAAAGAACTTAACTAAAAAATTTGCACTATACATTAGTTATATAGGTCCTAAAAAGTGCCTTGTGAACTATATGGTGCCAAATGTGCAATTCACATTGCAAAAAGTTCTAACGGGTCTCAAAATGTTTATTAGAGTCTAATAAGTAAATAATAAAAGTATAACAGTTAACCAATAAAAGGTTTGTCTGTTATCGTTAAAAGAACTTAACTAAAAAATTTCCACTATACATTAGCTATATAGGTCCTAAAAAGTGCCTTGTAAACTATATGGTGCCAAATGTGCAATTCACATTGCAAAAAGTTCTAACTGGTCTCAAAATGTTTATTAGAGTCTAATAAGTAAATGATAAAAGTATAACAGTTAACCAATAAAAGGTTTGTCTGTTATCGTTAAAAGAACTTAACTAAAAAATTTGCACTATACATTAGTTATATAGGTCCTAAAAAGTGCCTTGTCAACTATATGGTGCCAAATGTGCAATTCACATTGCAAAAAGTTCTAACGGATCTCAAAATGTTTATTAGAGTATAATAAGTAAATATTAAAAGTATAACAGTTAACCAATAAAAGGTTTGTCTGTTATCGTTAAAAGAACTTAACTAAAAAATTTACATTATACATTAGCTATATAGGTCCTAAAAAGTGCCTTGTGAACTATATGGTGCCAAATGTGCAATTCACATTGCAAAAAGTTCTAACGGGTCTCAAAATGTTTATTAGAGTCTAATAAGTAAATAATAAAAGTATAACAGTTAACCAATAAAAGGTTTGTCTGTTATCGTTAAAAGAACTTAACTAAAAAATTTAAACTATACATTAGTTATATAGGTCCTAAAAAGTGCCTTTTGAACTATATGGTGCCAAATGTGCAATTCACATTGCAAAAAGTTCTAACGGGTCTCAAAATGTTTATTAGAGTCTAATAAGTAAATAATAAAAGTATAACAGTTAACCAATAAAAGGTTTGTCTGTTATCGTTAAAAGAACTTAACTAAAAAATTTACACTATACATTAACTATATAGGTCCTAAAAAGTGCCTTGTCAACTATATGGTGCCAAATGTGCAATTCACATTGCAAAAAGTTTTAACGGGTCTCAAAATGTTTATTAGAGTCTAATAAGTAAATAATAAAAGTATAACAGTTAACCAATAAAAGGTTTGTCTGTTATCGTTAAAAGAACTTAACTAAAAAATTTACACTATACATTAGCTATATAGGTCCTAAAAAGTGCCTTGTGAACTATATGGTGCCAAATGTGCAATTCACATTGCAAAAAGTTCTAACGGGTCTCAAAATGTTTATTAGAGTCTAATAAGTAAATAATAAAAGTATAACAGTTAACCAATAAAAGGTTTGTCTGTTATCGTTAAAAGAACTTAACTAAAAAATTTACACTATACATTAGTTATATAGGTCCTAAAAAGTGCCTTGTGAACTATATGGTGCCAAATGTGCAATTCACATTGCAAAAAGTTCTAACGGGTCTCAAAATGTTTATTAGAGTCTAATAAGTAAATAATAAAAGTATAACAGTTAACCAATAAAAGGTTTGTCTGTTATCGTTAAAAGAACTTAACTAAAAAATTTGCACTATACATTAGTTATAAAGGTCCTAAAAAGTGCCTTGTGAACTATATGGTGCCAAATGTGCAATTCACATTGCAAAAAGTTCTAACGGGTCTCAAAATGTTTATTAGAGTCTAATAAGTAAATAATAAAAGTATAACAGTTAACCAATAAAAGGTTTGTCTGTTATCGTTAAAAGAACTTAACTAAAAAATTTGCACTATACATTAGTTATATAGGTCCTAAAAAGTGCCTTGTCAACTATATGGTGCCAAATGTGCAATTCACATTGCAAAAAGTTCTAACGGGTCTCAAAATGTTTATTAGAGTCTAATAAGTAAATAATAAAAGTATAACAGTTAACCAATAAAAGGTTTGTCTGTTATCGTTAAAAGAACTTAACTAAAAAATTTCCACTATACATTAGCTATATAGGTCCTAAAAAGTGCCTTGTGAACTATATGGTGCCAAATGTGCAATTCACATTGCAAAAAGTTCTAACTGGTCTCAAAATGTTTATTAGAGTCTAATAAGTAAATGATAAAAGTATAACAGTTAACCAATAAAAGGTTTGTCTGTTATCGTTAAAAGAACTTAACTAAAAAATTTGCACTATACATTAGTTATATAGGTCCTAAAAAGTGCCTTGTGAACTATATGGTGCCAAATGTGCAATTCACATTGCAAAAAGTTCTAACGGATCTCAAAATGTTTAGTAGAGTCTAATAAGTAAATAATAAAAGTATAACAGTTAACCAATAAAAGGTTTGTCTGTTATCGTTAAAAGAACTTAACTAAACAAATTGCACTATACATTAGTTATATAGGTCCTAAAAAGTGCCTTGTGAACTATATGGTGCCAAATGTGCAATTCACATTGCAAAAAGTTCTAACGGGTCTCAAAATGTTTATTAGAGTCTAATAAGTAAATAATAAAAGTATAACAGTTAACCAATAAAAGGTTTGTCTGTTATCGTTAAAAGAACTTAACTAAAAAATTTACACTATACATTAGTTATATAGGTCCTAAAAAGTGCCTTGTGAACTATATGGTGCCAAATGTGCAATTCACATTGCAAAAAGTTCTCACGGATCTCAAAATGTTTATTAGAGTCTAATAAGTAAATAATAAAAGTATAACAGTTAACCAATAAAAGGTTTGTCTGTTATCGTTAAAAGAACTTAACTAAAAAATTTGCACTATACATTAGTTATATAGGTCCTAAAAAGTGCCTTGTCAACTATATGGTGCCAAATGTGCAATTCACATTGCAAAAAGTTCTAACGGGTCTCAAAATGTTTATTAGAGTCTAATAAGTAAATAATAAAAGTATAACAGTTAACCAATAAAAGGTTTGTCTCTTATCGTTAAAAGAACTTAACTAAAAAATTTGCACTATACATTAGTTATATAGGTCCTAAAAAGTGCCTTGTGAACTATATGGTGCCAAATGTGCAATTCACATTGCAAAAACTTCTAACGGGTCTCAAAATGTTTATTAGAGTCTAATAAGTAAATGATAAAAGTATAACAGTTAACCAATAAAAGGTTTGTCTGTTATCGTTAAAAGAACTTAACTAAAAAATTTACACTTTACATTAGCTTTATAAGTCCTAAAAAGTGCCTTGTGAACTATATGGTGCCAAATGTGCAATTCACATTGCAAAAAGTTCTAACTGGTCTCAAAATGTTTATTAGAGTCTAATAAGTAAATAATAAAAGTATAACAGTTAACCAATAAAAGGTTTGTCTGTTATCGTTAAAAGAACTTAACTAAAAAATTTGCACTATACATTAGTTATATAGGTCCTAAAAAGTGCCTTGTCAACTATATGGTGCCAAATGTGCAATTCACATTGCAAAAAGTTCTAACGGGTCTCAAAATGTTTATTAGAGTCTAATAAGTAAATAATAAAAGTATAACATTTAACCAATAAAAGGTTTGTCTGTTATCGTTAAAAGAACTTAACTAAAATATTTGCACTATACATTAGTTATATAGGTCCTAAAAAGTGCCTTGTGAACTATATGGTGCCAAATGTGCAATTCACATTGCAAAAAGTTCTAACGGGTCTCAAAATGTTTATTAGAGTCTAATAAGTAAATAATAAAAGTATAACAGTTAACAAATAAAAGGTTTGTCTGTTATCGTTAAAAGAACTTAACTAAAAAATTTACACTATACATTAGTTATATAGGTCCTAAAAAGTGCCTTGTGAACTATATGGTGCCAAATGTGCAATTCACATTGCAAAAAGTTCTCACGAGTCTCAAAATGTTTATTAGAGTCTAATAAGTAAATAATAAAAGTATAACAGTTAACCAATAAAAGGTTTGTCTGTTATCGTTAAAAGAACTTAACTAAAAAATTTCCACTGTACATTAGCTATATAAATCCTAAAAAGTGCCTTGTGAACTATATGATGCCAAATGTGCAATTCACATTGCAAAAAGTTCTAACGGGTCTCAAAATGTTTATTAGAGTCTAATAAGTAAATAATAAAAGTATAACAGTTAACCAATAAAAGGTTTGTCTGTTATCGTTAAAAGAACTTAACTAAAAAATTTGCACTATACATTAGTTATATAGGTCCTAAAAAGTGCCTTGTGAACTATATGGTGCCAAATGTGCAATTCACATTGCAAAAAGTTCTAACGGGTCTCAAAATGTTTATTAGAGTCTAATAAGTAAATAATAAAAGTATAACAGTTAACCAATAAAAGGTTTGTCTGTTATCGTTAAAAGAACTTAACTAAAATATTTGCACTATACATTAGTTATATAGGTCCTAAAAAGTGCCTTGTGAACTATATGGTGCCAAATGTGCAATTCACATTGCAAAAAGTTCTAACGGGTCTCAAAATGTTTATTAGAGTCTAATAAGTAAATAATAAAAGTATAACAGTTAACCAATAAAAGGTTTGTCTGTTATCGTTAAAAGAACTTAACTAAAAAATTTGCACTATACATTAGTTATATAGGTCCTAAAAAGTGCCTTGTCAACTATATGGTGCCAAATGTGCAATTCACATTGCAGAAAGTTCTATCGGGTCTCAAAATGTTTATTAGAGTCTAATAAGTAAATAATAAAAGTATAACAGTTAACCAATAAAAGGTTTGTCTGTTATCGTTAAAAGAACTTAACTAAAAAATTTGCACTATACATTAGTTATATAGGTCCTAAAAAGTGCCTTGTGAACTATATGGTGCCAAATGTGCAATTCACATTGCAAAAAGTTCTAATGGGTCTCAAAATGTTTAGTAGAGTCTAATAAGTAAATAATAAAAGTATAACAGTTAACCAATAAAAGGTTTGTCTGTTATCGTTAAAAGAACTTAACTAAAAAATTTACACTATACATTAGCTATATAGGTCCTAAAAAGTGCCTTGTAAACTATATGGTGCCAAATGTGCAATTCACATTGCAAAAAGTTCAAACGGGTCTCAAAATGTTTATTAGAGTCTAATAAGTAAATAATAAAAGTATAACAGTTAACCAATAAAAGGTTTGTCTGTTATCGTTAAAAGAACTTAACTAAAAAATTTACACTATACATTAGCTATATAGGTCCTAAAAAGTGCCTTGTGAACTATATGGTGCCAAATGTGCAATTCACATTGCAAAAAGTTCTAACGGGTCTCAAAATGTTTATTAGAGTCTAATAAGTAAATAATAAAAGTATAACAGTTAACCAATAAAAGGTTTGTCTGTTATCGTTAAAAGAACTTAACTAAAAAATTTGCACTATACATTAGCTATATAGGTCCTAAAAAGTGCCTTGTGAACTATATGGTGCCAAATGTGCAATTCACATTGCAGAAAGTTCTATCGGGTCTCAAAATGTTTATTAGAGTCTAATAAGTAAATAATAAAAGTATAACAGTTAACCAATAAAAGGTTTGTCTGTTATCGTTAAAAGAACTTAACTAAAAAATTTGCACTATACATTAGTTATATAGGTCCTAAAAAGTGCCTTGTGAACTATATGGTGCCAAATGTGCAATTCACATTGCAAAAAGTTCTAATGGGTCTCAAAATGTTAAGTAGAGTCTAATAAGTAAATAATAAAAGTATAACAGTTAACCAATAAAAGGTTTGTCTGTTATCGTTAAAAGAACTTAACTAAAAAATTTACACTATACATTAGTTATATAGGTCCTAAAAAGTGCCTTGTGAACTATATGGTGCCAAATGTGCAATTCACATTGCAAAAAGTTCAAACGGGTCTCAAAATGTTTAGTAGAGTCTAATAAGTAAATAATAAAAGTATAACAGTTAACCAATAAAAGGTTTGTCTATTATCGTTAAAAGAACTTAACTAAAAAATTTACACTATACATTAGCTATATAGGTCCTAAAAAGTGCCTTGTGAACTATATGGTGCCAAATGTGCAATTCACATTGCAAAAAGTTCTAACGGGTCTCAAAATGTTTATTAGAGTCTAATAAGTAAATAATAAAAGTATAACAGTTAACCAATAAAAGGTTTGTCTGTTATCGTTAAAAGAACTTAACTAAAAAATTTACACTATACATTAGTTATATAGGTCCTAAAAAGTGCCTTGTGAACTATATGGTGCCAAATGTGCAATTCACATTGCAAAAAGTTCTAACGGGTCTCAAAATGTTTATTAGAGTCTAATAAGTAAATAATAAAAGTATAACAGTTAACCAATAAAAGGTTTGTCTGTTATCGTTAAAAGAACTTAACTAAAAAATTTACACTATACATTAGCTATATAGGTCCTAAAAAGTGCCTTGTAAACTATATGGTGCCAAATGTGCAATTCACATTGCAAAAATTTCTAACGGGTCTCAAAATGTTTATTAGAGTATAATAAGTAAATAATAAAAGTATAACAGTTAACCAATAAAAGGTTTGTCTGTTATCGTTAAAAGAACTTAACTAAAAAATTTACATTATACATTAGCTATATAGGTCCTAAAAAGTGCCTTGTGAACTATATGGTGCCAAATGTGCAATTCACATTGCAAAAAGTTCTAACGGGTCTCAAAATGTTTATTAGAGTCTAATAAGTAAATAATAAAAGTATAACAGTTAACCAATAAAAGGTTTGTCTGTTATCGTTAAAAGAACTTAACTAAAAAATTTAAACTATACATTAGCTATATAGGTCCTAAAAAGTGCCTTGTAAACTATATGGTGCCAAATGTGCAATTCACATTGCAAAAAGTTCAAACGGGTCTCAAAATGTTTATTAGAGTCTAATAAGTAAATAATAAAAGTATAACAGTTAACCAATAAAAGGTTTGTCTGTTATCGTTAAAAGAACTTAACTAAAAAATTTACACTATACATTAGCTATATAGGTCCTAAAAAGTGCCTTGTGAACTATATGGTGCCAAATGTGCAATTCACATTGCAAAAAGTTCTAACGGGTCTCAAAATGTTTATTAGAGTCTAATAAGTAAATAATAAAAGTATAACAGTTAACCAATAAAAGGTTTGTCTGTTATCGTTAAAAGAACTTAACTAAAAAATTTGCACTATACATTAGCTATATAGGTCCTAAAAAGTGCCTTGTGAACTATATGGTGCCAAATGTGCAATTCACATTGCAGAAAGTTCTATCGGGTCTCAAAATGTTTATTAGAGTCTAATAAGTAAATAATAAAAGTATAACAGTTAACCAATAAAAGGTTTGTCTGTTATCGTTAAAAGAACTTAACTAAAAAATTTGCACTATACATTAGTTATATAGGTCCTAAAAAGTGCCTTGTGAACTATATGGTGCCAAATGTGCAATTCACATTGCAAAAAGTTCTAATGGGTCTCAAAATGTTAAGTAGAGTCTAATAAGTAAATAATAAAAGTATAACAGTTAACCAATAAAAGGTTTGTCTGTTATCGTTAAAAGAACTTAACTAAAAAATTTACACTATACATTAGTTATATAGGTCCTAAAAAGTGCCTTGTGAACTATATGGTGCCAAATGTGCAATTCACATTGCAAAAAGTTCAAACGGGTCTCAAAATGTTTAGTAGAGTCTAATAAGTAAATAATAAAAGTATAACAGTTAACCAATAAAAGGTTTGTCTGTTATCGTTAAAAGAACTTAACTAAAAAATTTACACTATACATTAGCTATATAGGTCCTAAAAAGTGCCTTGTGAACTATATGGTGCCAAATGTGCAATTCACATTGCAAAAAGTTCTAACGGGTCTCAAAATGTTTATTAGAGTCTAATAAGTAAATAATAAAAGTATAACAGTTAACCAATAAAAGGTTTGTCTGTTATCGTTAAAAGAACTTAACTAAAAAATTTACACTATACATTAGTTATATAGGTCCTAAAAAGTGCCTTGTGAACTATATGGTGCCAAATGTGCAATTCACATTGCAAAAAGTTCTAACGGGTCTCAAAATGTTTATTAGAGTCTAATAAGTAAATAATAAAAGTATAACAGTTAACCAATAAAAGGTTTGTCTGTTATCGTTAAAAGAACTTAACTAAAAAATTTACACTATACATTAGCTATATAGGTCCTAAAAAGTGCCTTGTAAACTATATGGTGCCAAATGTGCAATTCACATTGCAAAAATTTCTAACGGGTCTCAAAATGTTTATTAGAGTATAATAAGTAAATAATAAAAGTATAACAGTTAACCAATAAAAGGTTTGTCTGTTATCGTTAAAAGAACTTAACTAAAAAATTTACATTATACATTAGCTATATAGGTCCTAAAAAGTGCCTTGTGAACTATATGGTGCCAAATGTGCAATTCACATTGCAAAAAGTTCTAACGGGTCTCAAAATGTTTATTAGAGTCTAATAAGTAAATAATAAAAGTATAACAGTTAACCAATAAAAGGTTTGTCTGTTATCGTTAAAAGAACTTAACTAAAAAATTTAAACTATACATTAGTTATATAGGTCCTAAAAAGTGCCTTTTGAACTATATGGTGCCAAATGTGCAATTCACATTGCAAAAAGTTCTAACGGGTCTCAAAATGTTTATTAGAGTCTAATAAGTAAATAATAAAAGTATAACAGTTAACCAATAAAAGGTTTGTCTGTTATCGTTAAAAGAACTTAACTAAAAAATTTACACTATACATTAACTATATAGGTCCTAAAAAGTGCCTTGTCAACTATATGGTGCCAAATGTGCAATTCACATTGCAAAAAGTTCTAACGGGTCTCAAAATGTTTATTAGAGTCTAATAAGTAAATAATAAAAGTATAACAGTTAACCAATAAAAGGTTTGTCTGTTATCGTTAAAAGAACTTAACTAAAAAATTTACACTATACATTAGCTATATAGGTCCTAAAAAGTGCCTTGTGAACTATATGGTGCCAAATGTGCAATTCACATTGCAAAAAGTTCTAACGGGTCTCAAAATGTTTATTAGAGTCTAATAAGTAAATAATAAAAGTATAACAGTTAACCAATAAAAGGTTTGTCTGTTATCGTTAAAAGAACTTAACTAAAAAATTTACACTATACATTAGTTATATAGGTCCTAAAAAGTGCCTTGTGAACTATATGGTGCCAAATGTGCAATTCACATTGCAAAAAGTTCTAACGGGTCTCAAAATGTTTATTAGAGTCTAATAAGTAAATAATAAAAGTATAACAGTTAACCAATAAAAGGTTTGTCTGTTATCGTTAAAAGAACTTAACTAAAAAATTTACACTATACATTAGCTATATAGGTCCTAAAAAGTGCCTTGTAAACTATATGGTGCCAAATGTGCAATTCACATTGCAAAAATTTCTAACGGGTCTCAAAATGTTTATTAGAGTATAATAAGTAAATAATAAAAGTATAACAGTTAACCAATATAAGGTTTGTCTGTTATCGTTAAAAGAACTTAACTAAAAAATTTACACTATACATTAGTTATATAGGTCCTAAAAAGTGCCTTGTGAACTATATGGTGCCAAATGTGCAATTCACATTGCAAAAAGTTCTCACGGGTCTCAAAATGTTTATTAGAGTCTAATAAGTAAATAATAAAAGTATAACAGTTAACCAATAAAAGGTTTGTCTGTTATCGTTAAAAGAACTTAACTAAAAAATTTACACTTTACATTAGCTATATAGGTCCTAAAAAGTGCCTTGTAAACTATATGGTGCCAAATGTGCAATTCACATTGCAAAAAGTTCTAACGGGTCTCAAAATGTTTATTAGAGTCTAATAAGTAAATAATAAAAGTATAACAGTTAACCAATAAAAGGTTTGTCTGTTATCGTTAAAAGAACTTAACTAAAAAATTTGCACTATACATTAGTTATAAAGGTCCTAAAAAGTGCCTTGTGAACTATATGGTGCCAAATGTGCAATTCACATTGCAAAAAGTTCTAACGGGTCTCAAAATGTTTATTAGAGTCTAATAAGTAAATAATAAAAGTATAACAGTTAACCAATAAAAGGTTTGTCTGTTATCGTTAAAAGAACTTAACTAAAAAATTTGCACTATACATTAGTTATATAGGTCCTAAAAAGTGCCTTGTGAACTATATGGTGCCAAATGTGCAATTCACATTGCAAAAAGTTCTAACGGGTCTCAAAATGTTTATTAGAGTCTAATAAGTAAATAATAAAAGTATAACAGTTAACCAATAAAAGGTTTGTCTGTTATCGTTAAAAGAACTTAACTAAAAAATTTCCACTATACATTAGCTATATAGGTCCTAAAAAGTGCCTTGTAAACTATATGGTGCCAAATGTGCAATTCACATTGCAAAAAGTTCTAACTGGTCTCAAAATGTTTATTAGAGTCTAATAAGTAAATGATAAAAGTATAACAGTTAACCAATAAAAGGTTTGTCTGTTATCGTTAAAAGAACTTAACTAAAAAATTTGCACTATACATTAGTTATATAGGTCCTAAAAAGTGCCTTGTCAACTATATGGTGCCAAATGTGCAATTCACATTGCAAAAAGTTCTAACGGATCTCAAAATGTTTATTAGAGTATAATAAGTAAATATTAAAAGTATAACAGTTAACCAATAAAAGGTTTGTCTGTTATCGTTAAAAGAACTTAACTAAAAAATTTACATTATACATTAGCTATATAGGTCCTAAAAAGTGCCTTGTGAACTATATGGTGCCAAATGTGCAATTCACATTGCAAAAAGTTCTAACGGGTCTCAAAATGTTTATTAGAGTCTAATAAGTAAATAATAAAAGTATAACAGTTAACCAATAAAAGGTTTGTCTGTTATCGTTAAAAGAACTTAACTAAAAAATTTAAACTATACATTAGTTATATAGGTCCTAAAAAGTGCCTTTTGAACTATATGGTGCCAAATGTGCAATTCACATTGCAAAAAGTTCTAACGGGTCTCAAAATGTTTATTAGAGTCTAATAAGTAAATAATAAAAGTATAACAGTTAACCAATAAAAGGTTTGTCTGTTATCGTTAAAAGAACTTAACTAAAAAATTTACACTATACATTAACTATATAGGTCCTAAAAAGTGCCTTGTCAACTATATGGTGCCAAATGTGCAATTCACATTGCAAAAAGTTTTAACGGGTCTCAAAATGTTTATTAGAGTCTAATAAGTAAATAATAAAAGTATAACAGTTAACCAATAAAAGGTTTGTCTGTTATCGTTAAAAGAACTTAACTAAAAAATTTACACTATACATTAGCTATATAGGTCCTAAAAAGTGCCTTGTGAACTATATGGTGCCAAATGTGCAATTCACATTGCAAAAAGTTCTAACGGGTCTCAAAATGTTTATTAGAGTCTAATAAGTAAATAATAAAAGTATAACAGTTAACCAATAAAAGGTTTGTCTGTTATCGTTAAAAGAACTTAACTAAAAAATTTACACTATACATTAGTTATATAGGTCCTAAAAAGTGCCTTGTGAACTATATGGTGCCAAATGTGCAATTCACATTGCAAAAAGTTCTAACGGGTCTCAAAATGTTTATTAGAGTCTAATAAGTAAATAATAAAAGTATAACAGTTAACCAATAAAAGGTTTGTCTGTTATCGTTAAAAGAACTTAACTAAAAAATTTGCACTATACATTAGTTATAAAGGTCCTAAAAAGTGCCTTGTGAACTATATGGTGCCAAATGTGCAATTCACATTGCAAAAAGTTCTAACGGGTCTCAAAATGTTTATTAGAGTCTAATAAGTAAATAATAAAAGTATAACAGTTAACCAATAAAAGGTTTGTCTGTTATCGTTAAAAGAACTTAACTAAAAAATTTGCACTATACATTAGTTATATAGGTCCTAAAAAGTGCCTTGTGAACTATATGGTGCCAAATGTGCAATTCACATTGCAAAAAGTTCTCACGGGTCTCAAAATGTTTATTAGAGTCTAATAAGTAAATAATAAAAGTATAACAGTTAACCAATAAAAGGTTTGTCTGTTATCGTTAAAAGAACTTAACTAAAAAATTTCCACTATACATTAGCTATATAGGTCCTAAAAAGTGCCTTGTAAACTATATGGTGCCAAATGTGCAATTCACATTGCAAAAAGTTCTAACTGGTCTCAAAATGTTTATTAGAGTCTAATAAGTAAATGATAAAAGTATAACAGTTAACCAATAAAAGGTTTGTCTGTTATCGTTAAAAGAACTTAACTAAAAAATTTGCACTATACATTAGTTATATAGGTCCTAAAAAGTGCCTTGTGAACTATATGGTGCCAAATGTGCAATTCACATTGCAAAAAGTTCTAACGGATCTCAAAATGTTTAGTAGAGTCTAATAAGTAAATAATAAAAGTATAACAGTTAACCAATAAAAGGTTTGTCTGTTATCGTTAAAAGAACTTAACTAAACAAATTGCACTATACATTAGTTATATAGGTCCTAAAAAGTGCCTTGTGAACTATATGGTGCCAAATGTGCAATTCACATTGCAAAAAGTTCTAACGGGTCTCAAAATGTTTATTAGAGTCTAATAAGTAAATAATAAAAGTATAACAGTTAACCAATAAAAGGTTTGTCTGTTATCGTTAAAAGAACTTAACTAAAAAATTTACACTATACATTAGTTATATAGGTCCTAAAAAGTGCCTTGTGAACTATATGGTGCCAAATGTGCAATTCACATTGCAAAAAGTTCTCACGGATCTCAAAATGTTTATTAGAGTCTAATAAGTAAATAATAAAAGTATAACAGTTAACCAATAAAAGGTTTGTCTGTTATCGTTAAAAGAACTTAACTAAAAAATTTGCACTATACATTAGTTATATAGGTCCTAAAAAGTGCCTTGTCAACTATATGGTGCCAAATGTGCAATTCACATTGCAAAAAGTTCTAACGGGTCTCAAAATGTTTATTAGAGTCTAATAAGTAAATAATAAAAGTATAACAGTTAACCAATAAAAGGTTTGTCTCTTATCGTTAAAAGAACTTAACTAAAAAATTTGCACTATACATTAGTTATATAGGTCCTAAAAAGTGCCTTGTGAACTATATGGTGCCAAATGTGCAATTCACATTGCAAAAACTTCTAACGGGTCTCAAAATGTTTATTAGAGTCTAATAAGTAAATGATAAAAGTATAACAGTTAACCAATAAAAGGTTTGTCTGTTATCGTTAAAAGAACTTAACTAAAAAATTTACACTTTACATTAGCTTTATAAGTCCTAAAAAGTGCCTTGTGAACTATATGGTGCCAAATGTGCAATTCACATTGCAAAAAGTTCTAACTGGTCTCAAAATGTTTATTAGAGTCTAATAAGTAAATAATAAAAGTATAACAGTTAACCAATAAAAGGTTTGTCTGTTATCGTTAAAAGAACTTAACTAAAAAATTTGCACTATACATTAGTTATATAGGTCCTAAAAAGTGCCTTGTCAACTATATGGTGCCAAATGTGCAATTCACATTGCAAAAAGTTCTAACGGGTCTCAAAATGTTTATTAGAGTCTAATAAGTAAATAATAAAAGTATAACATTTAACCAATAAAAGGTTTGTCTGTTATCGTTAAAAGAACTTAACTAAAATATTTGCACTATACATTAGTTATATAGGTCCTAAAAAGTGCCTTGTGAACTATATGGTGCCAAATGTGCAATTCACATTGCAAAAAGTTCTAACGGGTCTCAAAATGTTTATTAGAGTCTAATAAGTAAATAATAAAAGTATAACAGTTAACAAATAAAAGGTTTGTCTGTTATCGTTAAAAGAACTTAACTAAAAAATTTACACTATACATTAGTTATATAGGTCCTAAAAAGTGCCTTGTGAACTATATGGTGCCAAATGTGCAATTCACATTGCAAAAAGTTCTCACGAATCTCAAAATGTTTATTAGAGTCTAATAAGTAAATAATAAAAGTATAACAGTTAACCAATAAAAGGTTTGTCTGTTATCGTTAAAAGAACTTAACTAAAAAATTTCCACTGTACATTAGCTATATAAATCCTAAAAAGTGCCTTGTGAACTATATGATGCCAAATGTGCAATTCACATTGCAAAAAGTTCTAACGGGTCTCAAAATGTTTATTAGAGTCTAATAAGTAAATAATAAAAGTATAACAGTTAACCAATAAAAGGTTTGTCTGTTATCGTTAAAAGAACTTAACTAAAAAATTTGCACTATACATTAGTTATATAGGTCCTAAAAAGTGCCTTGTGAACTATATGGTGCCAAATGTGCAATTCACATTGCAAAAAGTTCTAACGGGTCTCAAAATGTTTATTAGAGTCTAATAAGTAAATAATAAAAGTATAACAGTTAACCAATAAAAGGTTTGTCTGTTATCGTTAAAAGAACTTAACTAAAATATTTGCACTATACATTAGTTATATAGGTCCTAAAAAGTGCCTTGTGAACTATATGGTGCCAAATGTGCAATTCACATTGCAAAAAGTTCTAACGGGTCTCAAAATGTTTATTAGAGTCTAATAAGTAAATAATAAAAGTATAACAGTTAACCAATAAAAGGTTTGTCTGTTATCGTTAAAAGAACTTAACTAAAAAATTTGCACTATACATTAGTTATATAGGTCCTAAAAAGTGCCTTGTCAACTATATGGTGCCAAATGTGCAATTCACATTGCAGAAAGTTCTATCGGGTCTCAAAATGTTTATTAGAGTCTAATAAGTAAATAATAAAAGTATAACAGTTAACCAATAAAAGGTTTGTCTGTTATCGTTAAAAGAACTTAACTAAAAAATTTGCACTATACATTAGTTATATAGGTCCTAAAAAGTGCCTTGTGAACTATATGGTGCCAAATGTGCAATTCACATTGCAAAAAGTTCTAATGGGTCTCAAAATGTTTAGTAGAGTCTAATAAGTAAATAATAAAAGTATAACAGTTAACCAATAAAAGGTTTGTCTGTTATCGTTAAAAGAACTTAACTAAAAAATTTACACTATACATTAGTTATATAGGTCCTAAAAAGTGCCTTGTCAACTATATGGTGCCAAATGTGCAATTCACATTGCAAAAAGTTCTAACGGGTCTCAAAATGTTTATTAGAGTCTAATAAGTAAATAATAAAAGTATAACAGTTAACCAATAAAAGGTTTGTCTGTTATCGTTAAAAGAACTTAACTAAAAAATTTACACTATACATTAGTTATATAGGTCCTAAAAAGTGCCTTGTGAACTATATGGTGCCAAATGTGCAATTCACATTGCAAAAAGTTCTAACGGGTCTCAAAATGTTTATTAGAGTCTAATAAGTAAATAATAAAAGTATAACAGTTAACCAATAAAAGGTTTGTCTGTTATCGTTAAAAGAACTTAACTAAAAAATTTGCACTATACATTAGTTATAAAGGTCCTAAAAAGTGCCTTGTGAACTATATGGTGCCAAATGTGCAATTCACATTGCAAAAAGTTCTAACGGGTCTCAAAATGTTTATTAGAGTCTAATAAGTAAATAATAAAAGTATAACAGTTAACCAATAAAAGGTTTGTCTGTTATCGTTAAAAGAACTTAACTAAAAAATTTGCACTATACATTAGTTATATAGGTCCTAAAAAGTGCCTTGTGAACTATATGGTGCCAAATGTGCAATTCACATTGCAAAAAGTTCTCACGGGTCTCAAAATGTTTATTAGAGTCTAATAAGTAAATAATAAAAGTATAACAGTTAACCAATAAAAGGTTTGTCTGTTATCGTTAAAAGAACTTAACTAAAAAATTTCCACTATACATTAGCTATATAGGTCCTAAAAAGTGCCTTGTAAACTATATGGTGCCAAATGTGCAATTCACATTGCAAAAAGTTCTAACTGGTCTCAAAATGTTTATTAGAGTCTAATAAGTAAATGATAAAAGTATAACAGTTAACCAATAAAAGGTTTGTCTGTTATCGTTAAAAGAACTTAACTAAAAAATTTGCACTATACATTAGTTATATAGGTCCTAAAAAGTGCCTTGTGAACTATATGGTGCCAAATGTGCAATTCACATTGCAAAAAGTTCTAACGGATCTCAAAATGTTTAGTAGAGTCTAATAAGTAAATAATAAAAGTATAACAGTTAACCAATAAAAGGTTTGTCTGTTATCGTTAAAAGAACTTAACTAAACAAATTGCACTATACATTAGTTATATAGGTCCTAAAAAGTGCCTTGTGAACTATATGGTGCCAAATGTGCAATTCACATTGCAAAAAGTTCTAACGGGTCTCAAAATGTTTATTAGAGTCTAATAAGTAAATAATAAAAGTATAACAGTTAACCAATAAAAGGTTTGTCTGTTATCGTTAAAAGAACTTAACTAAAAAATTTACACTATACATTAGTTATATAGGTCCTAAAAAGTGCCTTGTGAACTATATGGTGCCAAATGTGCAATTCACATTGCAAAAAGTTCTCACGGATCTCAAAATGTTTATTAGAGTCTAATAAGTAAATAATAAAAGTATAACAGTTAACCAATAAAAGGTTTGTCTGTTATCGTTAAAAGAACTTAACTAAAAAATTTGCACTATACATTAGTTATATAGGTCCTAAAAAGTGCCTTGTCAACTATATGGTGCCAAATGTGCAATTCACATTGCAAAAAGTTCTAACGGGTCTCAAAATGTTTATTAGAGTCTAATAAGTAAATAATAAAAGTATAACAGTTAACCAATAAAAGGTTTGTCTCTTATCGTTAAAAGAACTTAACTAAAAAATTTGCACTATACATTAGTTATATAGGTCCTAAAAAGTGCCTTGTGAACTATATGGTGCCAAATGTGCAATTCACATTGCAAAAACTTCTAACGGGTCTCAAAATGTTTATTAGAGTCTAATAAGTAAATGATAAAAGTATAACAGTTAACCAATAAAAGGTTTGTCTGTTATCGTTAAAAGAACTTAACTAAAAAATTTACACTTTACATTAGCTTTATAAGTCCTAAAAAGTGCCTTGTGAACTATATGGTGCCAAATGTGCAATTCACATTGCAAAAAGTTCTAACTGGTCTCAAAATGTTTATTAGAGTCTAATAAGTAAATAATAAAAGTATAACAGTTAACCAATAAAAGGTTTGTC
The DNA here is from genome assembly GCF_947623445.1 of Clavelina lepadiformis. NCBI lineage: Eukaryota > Metazoa > Chordata > Ascidiacea > Aplousobranchia > Clavelinidae > Clavelina > Clavelina lepadiformis. Next base: position 12,791,885 of record NC_135243.1, on the reverse strand, counting down.
TGTTATCGTTAAAAGAACTTAACTAAAAAATTTGCACTATACATTAGTTATATAGGTCCTAAAAAGTGCCTTGTCAACTATATGGTGCCAAATGTGCAATTCACATTGCAAAAAGTTCTAACGGGTCTCAAAATGTTTATTAGAGTCTAATAAGTAAATAATAAAAGTATAACATTTAACCAATAAAAGGTTTGTCTGTTATCGTTAAAAGAACTTAACTAAAATATTTGCACTATACATTAGTTATATAGGTCCTAAAAAGTGCCTTGTGAACTATATGGTGCCAAATGTGCAATTCACATTGCAAAAAGTTCTAACGGGTCTCAAAATGTTTATTAGAGTCTAATAAGTAAATAATAAAAGTATAACAGTTAACAAATAAAAGGTTTGTCTGTTATCGTTAAAAGAACTTAACTAAAAAATTTACACTATACATTAGTTATATAGGTCCTAAAAAGTGCCTTGTGAACTATATGGTGCCAAATGTGCAATTCACATTGCAAAAAGTTCTCACGAATCTCAAAATGTTTATTAGAGTCTAATAAGTAAATAATAAAAGTATAACAGTTAACCAATAAAAGGTTTGTCTGTTATCGTTAAAAGAACTTAACTAAAAAATTTCCACTGTACATTAGCTATATAAATCCTAAAAAGTGCCTTGTGAACTATATGATGCCAAATGTGCAATTCACATTGCAAAAAGTTCTAACGGGTCTCAAAATGTTTATTAGAGTCTAATAAGTAAATAATAAAAGTATAACAGTTAACCAATAAAAGGTTTGTCTGTTATCGTTAAAAGAACTTAACTAAAAAATTTGCACTATACATTAGTTATATAGGTCCTAAAAAGTGCCTTGTGAACTATATGGTGCCAAATGTGCAATTCACATTGCAAAAAGTTCTAACGGGTCTCAAAATGTTTATTAGAGTCTAATAAGTAAATAATAAAAGTATAACAGTTAACCAATAAAAGGTTTGTCTGTTATCGTTAAAAGAACTTAACTAAAATATTTGCACTATACATTAGTTATATAGGTCCTAAAAAGTGCCTTGTGAACTATATGGTGCCAAATGTGCAATTCACATTGCAAAAAGTTCTAACGGGTCTCAAAATGTTTATTAGAGTCTAATAAGTAAATAATAAAAGTATAACAGTTAACCAATAAAAGGTTTGTCTGTTATCGTTAAAAGAACTTAACTAAAAAATTTGCACTATACATTAGTTATATAGGTCCTAAAAAGTGCCTTGTCAACTATATGGTGCCAAATGTGCAATTCACATTGCAGAAAGTTCTATCGGGTCTCAAAATGTTTATTAGAGTCTAATAAGTAAATAATAAAAGTATAACAGTTAACCAATAAAAGGTTTGTCTGTTATCGTTAAAAGAACTTAACTAAAAAATTTGCACTATACATTAGTTATATAGGTCCTAAAAAGTGCCTTGTGAACTATATGGTGCCAAATGTGCAATTCACATTGCAAAAAGTTCTAATGGGTCTCAAAATGTTTAGTAGAGTCTAATAAGTAAATAATAAAAGTATAACAGTTAACCAATAAAAGGTTTGTCTGTTATCGTTAAAAGAACTTAACTAAAAAATTTACACTATACATTAGTTATATAGGTCCTAAAAAGTGCCTTGTCAACTATATGGTGCCAAATGTGCAATTCACATTGCAAAAAGTTCTAACGGGTCTCAAAATGTTTATTAGAGTCTAATAAGTAAATAATAAAAGTATAACAGTTAACCAATAAAAGGTTTGTCTGTTATCGTTAAAAGAACTTAACTAAAAAATTTCCACTATACATTAGCTATATAGGTCCTAAAAAGTGCCTTGTAAACTATATGGTGCCAAATGTGCAATTCACATTGCAAAAAGTTCAAACGGGTCTCAAAATGTTTATTAGAGTCTAATAAGTAAATAATAAAAGTATAACAGTTAACCAATAAAAGGTTTGTCTGTTATCGTTAAAAGAACTTAACTAAAAAATTTACACTATACATTAGCTATATAGGTCCTAAAAAGTGCCTTGTGAACTATATGGTGCCAAATGTGCAATTCACATTGCAAAAAGTTCTAACGGGTCTCAAAATGTTTATTAGAGTCTAATAAGTAAATAATAAAAGTATAACAGTTAACCAATAAAAGGTTTGTCTGTTATCGTTAAAAGAACTTAACTAAAAAATTTGCACTATACATTAGCTATATAGGTCCTAAAAAGTGCCTTGTGAACTATATGGTGCCAAATGTGCAATTCACATTGCAGAAAGTTCTATCGGGTCTCAAAATGTTTATTAGAGTCTAATAAGTAAATAATAAAAGTATAACAGTTAACCAATAAAAGGTTTGTCTGTTATCGTTAAAAGAACTTAACTAAAAAATTTGCACTATACATTAGTTATATAGGTCCTAAAAAGTGCCTTGTGAACTATATGGTGCCAAATGTGCAATTCACATTGCAAAAAGTTCTAATGGGTCTCAAAATGTTTAGTAGAGTCTAATAAGTAAATAATAAAAGTATAACAGTTAACCAATAAAAGGTTTGTCTGTTATCGTTAAAAGAACTTAACTAAAAAATTTACACTATACATTAGCTATATAGGTCCTAAAAAGTGCCTTGTGAACTATATGGTGCCAAATGTGCAATTCACATTGCAAAAAGTTCTAACGGGTCTCAAAATGTTTATTAGAGTCTAATAAGTAAATAATAAAAGTATAACAGTTAACCAATAAAAGGTTTGTCTGTTATCGTTAAAAGAACTTAACTAAAAAATTTACACTATACATTAGTTATATAGGTCCTAAAAAGTGCCTTGTCAACTATATGGTGCCAAATGTACAATTCACATTGCAAAAAGTTTTAACGGGTCTCAAAATGTTTATTAGAGTCTAATAAGTAAATAATAAAAGTATAACAGTTAACCAATAAAAGGTTTGTCTGTTATCGTTAAAAGAACTTAACTAAAATATTTGCACTATACATTAGTTATATAGGTCCTAAAAAGTGCCTTGTGAACTATATGGTGCCAAATGTGCAATTCACATTGCAAAAAGTTCTAACGGGTCTCAAAATGTTTATCAGAGTCTAATAAGTAAATAATAAAAGTATAACAATTAACCAATAAAAGGTTTGTCTGTTATCGTTAAAAGAACTTAACTAAAAATTTGCACTATACATTAGTTATATAGGTCCTAAAAAGTGCCTTGTGAACTATATGGTGCCAAATGTGCAATTCACATTGCAAAAAGTTCTATCGGGTCTCAAAATGTTTATTAGAGTCTAATAAGTAAATAATAAAAGTATAACAGTTAACCAATAAAAGGTTTGTCTGTTATCGTTAAAAGAACTTAACTAAAAAATTTACACTATACATTAGTTATATAGGTCCTAAAAAGTGCCTTGTCAACTATATGGTGCCAAATGTGCAATTCACATTGCAAAAAGTTCTAATGGGTCTCAAAATGTTTAGTAGAGTCTAATAAGTAAATAATAAAAGTATAACAGTTAACCAATAAAAGGTTTGTCTGTTATCGTTAAAAGAACTTAACTAAAAAATTTGCACTATACATTAGTTATATAGGTCCTAAAAAGTGCCTTGTGAACTATATGGTGCCAAATGTGCAATTCACATTGCAAAAAGTTCTAACGGGTCTCAAAATGTTTATTAGAGTCTAATAAGTAAATAATAAAAGTATAACAGTTAACCAATAAAAGGTTTGTCTGTTATCGTTAAAAGAACTTAACTAAAAAATTTACACTATACATTAGCTATATAGGTCCTAAAAAGTGCCTTGTCAACTATATAGTGCCAAATGTGCAATTCACATTGCAAAAAGTTCTAACGGGTCTCAAAATGTTTATTAGAGTCTAATAAGTAAATAATAAAAGTATAACAGTTAACCAATAAAAGGTTTGTCTGTTATCGTTAAAAGAACTTAACTAAAAAATTTACACTATACATTAGGTATATAGGTCCTAAAAAGTGCCTTGTGAACTATATGGTGCCAAATGTGCAATTCACATTGCAAAAAGTTCTAACGGGTCTCAAAATGTTTATTAGAGTCTAATAAGTAAATAATAAAAGTATAACAGTTAACCAATAAAAGGTTTGTCTGTTATCGTTAAAAGAATTTAACTAAAAAATTTACACTATACATTAGCTATATAGGTCCTAAAAAGTGCCTTGTAAACTATATGGTGCCAAATGTGCAATTCACATTGCAAAAATTTCTAACGGGTCTCAAAATGTTTATTAGAGTATAATAAGTAAATAATAAAAGTATAACAGTTAACCAATATAAGGTTTGTCTGTTATCGTTAAAAGAACTTAACTAAAAAATTTACACTATACATTAGTTATATAGGTCCTAAAAAGTGCCTTGTGAACTATATGGTGCCAAATGTGCAATTCACATTGCAAAAAGTTCTCACGGGTCTCAAAATGTTTATTAGAGTCTAATAAGTAAATAATAAAAGTATAACAGTTAACCAATAAAAGGTTTGTCTGTTATCGTTAAAAGAACTTAACTAAAAAATTTGCACTATACATTAGTTATATAGGTCCTAAAAAGTGCCTTGTAAACTATATGGTGCCAAATGTGCAATTCACATTGCAAAAAGTTCTAACGGGTCTCAAAATGTTTATTAGAGTCTAATAAGTAAATAATAAAAGTATAACAGTTAACCAATAAAAGGTTTGTCTGTTATCGTTAAAAGAACTTAACTAAAAAATTTGCACTATACATTAGTTATAAAGGTCCTAAAAAGTGCCTTGTGAACTATATGGTGCCAAATGTGCAATTCACATTGCAAAAAGTTCTAACGGGTCTCAAAATGTTTATTAGAGTCTAATAAGTAAATAATAAAAGTATAACAGTTAACCAATAAAAGGTTTGTCTCTTATCGTTAAAAGAACTTAACTAAAAAATTTGCACTATACATTAGTTATATAGGTCCTAAAAAGTGCCTTGTGAACTATATGGTGCCAAATGTGCAATTCACATTGCAAAAACTTCTAACGGGTCTCAAAATGTTTATTAGAGTCTAATAAGTAAATGATAAAAGTATAACAGTTAACCAATAAAAGGTTTGTCTGTTATCGTTAAAAGAACTTAACTAAAAAATTTACACTTTACATTAGCTTTATAAGTCCTAAAAAGTGCCTTGTGAACTATATGGTGCCAAATGTGCAATTCACATTGCAAAAAGTTCTAACTGGTCTCAAAATGTTTATTAGAGTCTAATAAGTAAATAATAAAAGTATAACAGTTAACCAATAAAAGGTTTGTCTGTTATCGTTAAAAGAACTTAACTAAAAAATTTGCACTATACATTAGTTATATAGGTCCTAAAAAGTGCCTTGTGAACTATATGGTGCCAAATGTGCAATTCACATTGCAAAAAGTTCTAACGGGTCTCAAAATGTTTATTAGAGTCTAATAAGTAAATAATAAAAGTATAACAGTTAACAAATAAAAGGTTTGTCTGTTATCGTTAAAAGAACTTAACTAAAAAATTTACACTATACATTAGTTATATAGGTCCTAAAAAGTGCCTTGTGAACTATATGGTGCCAAATGTGCAATTCACATTGCAAAAAGTTCTCACGAATCTCAAAATGTTTATTAGAGTCTAATAAGTAAATAATAAAAGTATAACAGTTAACCAATAAAAGGTTTGTCTGTTATCGTTAAAAGAACTTAACTAAAAAATTTCCACTGTACATTAGCTATATAAATCCTAAAAAGTGCCTTGTGAACTATATGATGCCAAATGTGCAATTCACATTGCAAAAAGTTCTAACGGGTCTCAAAATGTTTATTAGAGTCTAATAAGTAAATAATAAAAGTATAACAGTTAACCAATAAAAGGTTTGTCTGTTATCGTTAAAAGAACTTAACTAAAAAATTTGCACTATACATTAGTTATATAGGTCCTAAAAAGTGCCTTGTGAACTATATGGTGCCAAATGTGCAATTCACATTGCAAAAAGTTCTAACGGGTCTCAAAATGTTTATTAGAGTCTAATAAGTAAATAATAAAAGTATAACAGTTAACCAATAAAAGGTTTGTCTGTTATCGTTAAAAGAACTTAACTAAAAAATTTCCACTATACATTAGCTATATAGGTCCTAAAAAGTGCCTTGTAAACTATATGGTGCCAAATGTGCAATTCACATTGCAAAAAGTTCTAACTGGTCTCAAAATGTTTATTAGAGTCTAATAAGTAAATGATAAAAGTATAACAGTTAACCAATAAAAGGTTTGTCTGTTATCGTTAAAAGAACTTAACTAAAAAATTTGCACTATACATTAGTTATATAGGTCCTAAAAAGTGCCTTGTCAACTATATGGTGCCAAATGTGCAATTCACATTGCAAAAAGTTCTAACGGATCTCAAAATGTTTAGTAGAGTCTAATAAGTAAATAATAAAAGTATAACAGTTAACCAATAAAAGGTTTGTCTGTTATCGTTAAAAGAACTTAACTAAAATATTTGCACTATACATTAGTTATATAGGTCCTAAAAAGTGCCTTGTGAACTATATGGTGCCAAATGTGCAATTCACATTGCAAAAAGTTCTAACGGGTCTCAAAATGTTTATTAGAGTCTAATAAGTAAATAATAAAAGTATAACAGTTAACCAATAAAAGGTTTGTCTGTTATCGTTAAAAGAACTTAACTAAAAAATTTACACTATACATTAGTTATATAGGTTCTAAAAAGTGCCTTGTGAACTATATGGTGCCAAATGTGCAATTCACATTGCAAAAAGTTCTCACGGATCTCAAAATGTTTATTAGAGTCTAATAAGTAAATAATAAAAGTATAACAGTTAACCAATAAAAGGTTTGTCTGTTATCGTTAAAAGAACTTAACTAAAAAATTTGCACTATACATTAGTTATATAGGTCCTAAAAAGTGCCTTGTCAACTATATGGTGCCAAATGTGCAATTCACATTGCAAAAAGTTCTAACGGGTCTCAAAATGTTTATTAGAGTCTAATAAGTAAATAATAAAAGTATAACAGTTAACCAATAAAAGGTTTGTCTCTTATCGTTAAAAGAACTTAACTAAAAAATTTGCACTATACATTAGTTATATAGGTCCTAAAAAGTGCCTTGTGAACTATATGGTGCCAAATGTGCAATTCACATTGCAAAAAGTTCTAACGGGTCTCAAAATGTTTATTAGAGTCTAATAAGTAAATGATAAAAGTATAACAGTTAACCAATAAAAGGTTTGTCTGTTATCGTTAAAAGAACTTAACTAAAAAATTTACACTTTACATTAGCTTTATAAGTCCTAAAAAGTGCCTTGTGAACTATATGGTGCCAAATGTGCAATTCACATTGCAAAAAGTTCTAACTGGTCTCAAAATGTTTATTAGAGTCTAATAAGTAAATAATAAAAGTATAACAGTTAACCAATAAAAGGTTTGTCTGTTATCGTTAAAAGAACTTAACTAAAAAATTTGCACTATACATTAGTTATATAGGTCCTAAAAAGTGCCTTGTCAACTATATGGTGCCAAATGTGCAATTCACATTGCAAAAAGTTCTAACGGGTCTCAAAATGTTTATTAGAGTCTAATAAGTAAATAATAAAAGTATAACAGTTAACCAATAAAAGGTTTGTCTCTTATCGTTAAAAGAACTTAACTAAAAAATTTGCACTATACATTAGTTATATAGGTTCTAAAAAGTGCCTTGTGAACTATATGGTGCCAAATGTGCAATTCACATTGCAAAAACTTCTAACGGGTCTCAAAATGTTTATTAGAGTCTAATAAGTAAATGATAAAAGTATAACAGTTAACCAATAAAAGGTTTGTTTGTTATCGTTAAAAGAACTTAACTAAAAAATTTACACTTTACATTAGCTTTATAAGTCCTAAAAAGTGCCTTGTGAACTATATGGTGCCAAATGTGCAATTCACATTGCAAAAAGTTCTAACTGGTCTCAAAATGTTTATTAGAGTCTAATAAGTAAATAATAAAAGTATAACAGTTAACCAATAAAAGGTTTGTCTGTTATCGTTAAAAGAACTTAACTAAAAAATTTGCACTATACATTAGTTATATAGGTCCTAAAAAGTGCCTTGTCAACTATATGGTGCCAAATGTGCAATTCACATTGCAAAAAGTTCTAACGGGTCTCAAAATGTTTATTAGAGTCTAATAAGTAAATAATAAAAGTATAACATTTAACCAATAAAAGGTTTGTCTGTTATCGTTAAAAGAACTTAACTAAAATATTTGCACTATACATTAGTTATATAGGTCCTAAAAAGTGCCTTGTGAACTATATGGTGCCAAATGTGCAATTCACATTGCAAAAAGTTCTAACGGGTCTCAAAATGTTTATTAGAGTCTAATAAGTAAATAATAAAAGTATAACAGTTAACAAATAAAAGGTTTGTCTGTTATCGTTAAAAGAACTTAACTAAAAAATTTACACTATACATTAGTTATATAGGTCCTAAAAAGTGCCTTGTGAACTATATGGTGCCAAATGTGCAATTCACATTGCAAAAAGTTCTCACGAGTCTCAAAATGTTTATTAGAGTCTAATAAGTAAATAATAAAAGTATAACAGTTAACCAATAAAAGGTTTGTCTGTTATCGTTAAAAGAACTTAACTAAAAAATTTCCACTGTACATTAGCTATATAAATCCTAAAAAGTGCCTTGTGAACTATATGATGCCAAATGTGCAATTCACATTGCAAAAAGTTCTAACGGGTCTCAAAATGTTTATTAGAGTCTAATAAGTAAATAATAAAAGTATAACAGTTAACCAATAAAAGGTTTGTCTGTTATCGTTAAAAGAACTTAACTAAAAAATTTGCACTATACATTAGTTATATAGGTCCTAAAAAGTGCCTTGTGAACTATATGGTGCCAAATGTGCAATTCACATTGCAAAAAGTTCTAACGGGTCTCAAAATGTTTATTAGAGTCTAATAAGTAAATAATAAAAGTATAACAGTTAACCAATAAAAGGTTTGTCTGTTATCGTTAAAAGAACTTAACTAAAATATTTGCACTATACATTAGTTATATAGGTCCTAAAAAGTGCCTTGTGAACTATATGGTGCCAAATGTGCAATTCACATTGCAAAAAGTTCTAACGGGTCTCAAAATGTTTATTAGAGTCTAATAAGTAAATAATAAAAGTATAACAGTTAACCAATAAAAGGTTTGTCTGTTATCGTTAAAAGAACTTAACTAAAAAATTTGCACTATACATTAGTTATATAGGTCCTAAAAAGTGCCTTGTCAACTATATGGTGCCAAATGTGCAATTCACATTGCAGAAAGTTCTATCGGGTCTCAAAATGTTTATTAGAGTCTAATAAGTAAATAATAAAAGTATAACAGTTAACCAATAAAAGGTTTGTCTGTTATCGTTAAAAGAACTTAACTAAAAAATTTGCACTATACATTAGTTATATAGGTCCTAAAAAGTGCCTTGTGAACTATATGGTGCCAAATGTGCAATTCACATTGCAAAAAGTTCTAATGGGTCTCAAAATGTTTAGTAGAGTCTAATAAGTAAATAATAAAAGTATAACAGTTAACCAATAAAAGGTTTGTCTGTTATCGTTAAAAGAACTTAACTAAAAAATTTACACTATACATTAGTTATATAGGTCCTAAAAAGTGCCTTGTCAACTATATGGTGCCAAATGTGCAATTCACATTGCAAAAAGTTCTAACGGGTCTCAAAATGTTTATTAGAGTCTAATAAGTAAATAATAAAAGTATAACAGTTAACCAATAAAAGGTTTGTCTGTTATCGTTAAAAGAACTTAACTAAAAAATTTCCACTATACATTAGCTATATAGGTCCTAAAAAGTGCCTTGTAAACTATATGGTGCCAAATGTGCAATTCACATTGCAAAAAGTTCAAACGGGTCTCAAAATGTTTATTAGAGTCTAATAAGTAAATAATAAAAGTATAACAGTTAACCAATAAAAGGTTTGTCTGTTATCGTTAAAAGAACTTAACTAAAAAATTTACACTATACATTAGCTATATAGGTCCTAAAAAGTGCCTTGTGAACTATATGGTGCCAAATGTGCAATTCACATTGCAAAAAGTTCTAACGGGTCTCAAAATGTTTATTAGAGTCTAATAAGTAAATAATAAAAGTATAACAGTTAACCAATAAAAGGTTTGTCTGTTATCGTTAAAAGAACTTAACTAAAAAATTTGCACTATACATTAGCTATATAGGTCCTAAAAAGTGCCTTGTGAACTATATGGTGCCAAATGTGCAATTCACATTGCAGAAAGTTCTATCGGGTCTCAAAATGTTTATTAGAGTCTAATAAGTAAATAATAAAAGTATAACAGTTAACCAATAAAAGGTTTGTCTGTTATCGTTAAAAGAACTTAACTAAAAAATTTGCACTATACATTAGTTATATAGGTCCTAAAAAGTGCCTTGTGAACTATATGGTGCCAAATGTGCAATTCACATTGCAAAAAGTTCTAATGGGTCTCAAAATGTTTAGTAGAGTCTAATAAGTAAATAATAAAAGTATAACAGTTAACCAATAAAAGGTTTGTCTGTTATCGTTAAAAGAACTTAACTAAAAAATTTACACTATACATTAGCTATATAGGTCCTAAAAAGTGCCTTGTGAACTATATGGTGCCAAATGTGCAATTCACATTGCAAAAAGTTCTAACGGGTCTCAAAATGTTTATTAGAGTCTAATAAGTAAATAATAAAAGTATAACAGTTAACCAATAAAAGGTTTGTCTGTTATCGTTAAAAGAACTTAACTAAAAAATTTACACTATACATTAGTTATATAGGTCCTAAAAAGTGCCTTGTCAACTATATGGTGCCAAATGTACAATTCACATTGCAAAAAGTTTTAACGGGTCTCAAAATGTTTATTAGAGTCTAATAAGTAAATAATAAAAGTATAACAGTTAACCAATAAAAGGTTTGTCTGTTATCGTTAAAAGAACTTAACTAAAATATTTGCACTATACATTAGTTATATAGGTCCTAAAAAGTGCCTTGTGAACTATATGGTGCCAAATGTGCAATTCACATTGCAAAAAGTTCTAACGGGTCTCAAAATGTTTATCAGAGTCTAATAAGTAAATAATAAAAGTATAACAATTAACCAATAAAAGGTTTGTCTGTTATCGTTAAAAGAACTTAACTAAAAATTTGCACTATACATTAGTTATATAGGTCCTAAAAAGTGCCTTGTGAACTATATGGTGCCAAATGTGCAATTCACATTGCAGAAAGTTCTATCGGGTCTCAAAATGTTTATTAGAGTCTAATAAGTAAATAATAAAAGTATAACAGTTAACCAATAAAAGGTTTGTCTGTTATCGTTAAAAGAACTTAACTAAAAAATTTACACTATACATTAGTTATATAGGTCCTAAAAAGTGCCTTGTCAACTATATGGTGCCAAATGTGCAATTCACATTGCAAAAAGTTCTAATGGGTCTCAAAATGTTTAGTAGAGTCTAATAAGTAAATAATAAAAGTATAACAGTTAACCAATAAAAGGTTTGTCTGTTATCGTTAAAAGAACTTAACTAAAAAATTTGCACTATACATTAGTTATATAGGTCCTAAAAAGTGCCTTGTGAACTATATGGTGCCAAATGTGCAATTCACATTGCAAAAAGTTCTAACGGGTCTCAAAATGTTTATTAGAGTCTAATAAGTAAATAATAAAAGTATAACAGTTAACCAATAAAAGGTTTGTCTGTTATCGTTAAAAGAACTTAACTAAAAAATTTACACTATACATTAGCTATATAGGTCCTAAAAAGTGCCTTGTCAACTATATAGTGCCAAATGTGCAATTCACATTGCAAAAAGTTCTAACGGGTCTCAAAATGTTTATTAGAGTCTAATAAGTAAATAATAAAAGTATAACAGTTAACCAATAAAAGGTTTGTCTGTTATCGTTAAAAGAACTTAACTAAAAAATTTACACTATACATTAGGTATATAGGTCCTAAAAAGTGCCTTGTGAACTATATGGTGCCAAATGTGCAATTCACATTGCAAAAAGTTCTAACGGGTCTCAAAATGTTTATTAGAGTCTAATAAGTAAATAATAAAAGTATAACAGTTAACCAATAAAAGGTTTGTCTGTTATCGTTAAAAGAACTTAACTAAAAAATTTACACTATACATTAGCTATATAGGTCCTAAAAAGTGCCTTGTAAACTATATGGTGCCAAATGTGCAATTCACATTGCAAAAATTTCTAACGGGTCTCAAAATGTTTATTAGAGTATAATAAGTAAATAATAAAAGTATAACAGTTAACCAATATAAGGTTTGTCTGTTATCGTTAAAAGAACTTAACTAAAAAATTTACACTATACATTAGTTATATAGGTCCTAAAAAGTGCCTTGTGAACTATATGGTGCCAAATGTGCAATTCACATTGCAAAAAGTTCTCACGGGTCTCAAAATGTTTATTAGAGTCTAATAAGTAAATAATAAAAGTATAACAGTTAACCAATAAAAGGTTTGTCTGTTATCGTTAAAAGAACTTAACTAAAAAATTTGCACTATACATTAGTTATATAGGTCCTAAAAAGTGCCTTGTAAACTATATGGTGCCAAATGTGCAATTCACATTGCAAAAAGTTCTAACGGGTCTCAAAATGTTTATTAGAGTCTAATAAGTAAATAATAAAAGTATAACAGTTAACCAATAAAAGGTTTGTCTGTTATCGTTAAAAGAACTTAACTAAAAAATTTGCACTATACATTAGTTATAAAGGTCCTAAAAAGTGCCTTGTGAACTATATGGTGCCAAATGTGCAATTCACATTGCAAAAAGTTCTAACGGGTCTCAAAATGTTTATTAGAGTCTAATAAGTAAATAATAAAAGTATAACAGTTAACCAATAAAAGGTTTGTCTGTTATCGTTAAAAGAACTTAACTAAAAAATTTGCACTATACATTAGTTATATAGGTCCTAAAAAGTGCCTTGTGAACTATATGGTGCCAAATGTGCAATTCACATTGCAAAAAGTTCTAACGGGTCTCAAAATGTTTATTAGAGTCTAATAAGTAAATAATAAAAGTATAACAGTTAACCAATAAAAGGTTTGTCTGTTATCGTTAAAAGAACTTAACTAAAAAATTTCCACTATACATTAGCTATATAGGTCCTAAAAAGTGCCTTGTAAACTATATGGTGCCAAATGTGCAATTCACATTGCAAAAAGTTCTAACTGGTCTCAAAATGTTTATTAGAGTCTAATAAGTAAATGATAAAAGTATAACAGTTAACCAATAAAAGGTTTGTCTGTTATCGTTAAAAGAACTTAACTAAAAAATTTGCACTATACATTAGTTATATAGGTCCTAAAAAGTGCCTTGTCAACTATATGGTGCCAAATGTGCAATTCACATTGCAAAAAGTTCTAACGGATCTCAAAATGTTTAGTAGAGTCTAATAAGTAAATAATAAAAGTATAACAGTTAACCAATAAAAGGTTTGTCTGTTATCGTTAAAAGAACTTAACTAAAATATTTGCACTATACATTAGTTATATAGGTCCTAAAAAGTGCCTTGTGAACTATATGGTGCCAAATGTGCAATTCACATTGCAAAAAGTTCTAACGGGTCTCAAAATGTTTATTAGAGTCTAATAAGTAAATAATAAAAGTATAACAGTTAACCAATAAAAGGTTTGTCTGTTATCGTTAAAAGAACTTAACTAAAAAATTTACACTATACATTAGTTATATAGGTTCTAAAAAGTGCCTTGTGAACTATATGGTGCCAAATGTGCAATTCACATTGCAAAAAGTTCTCACGGATCTCAAAATGTTTATTAGAGTCTAATAAGTAAATAATAAAAGTATAACAGTTAACCAATAAAAGGTTTGTCTGTTATCGTTAAAAGAACTTAACTAAAAAATTTGCACTATACATTAGTTATATAGGTCCTAAAAAGTGCCTTGTCAACTATATGGTGCCAAATGTGCAATTCACATTGCAAAAAGTTCTAACGGGTCTCAAAATGTTTATTAGAGTCTAATAAGTAAATAATAAAAGTATAACAGTTAACCAATAAAAGGTTTGTCTCTTATCGTTAAAAGAACTTAACTAAAAAATTTGCACTATACATTAGTTATATAGGTCCTAAAAAGTGCCTTGTCAACTATATGGTGCCAAATGTGCAATTCACATTGCAAAAAGTTCTAACGGGTCTCAAAATGTTTATTAGAGTCTAATAAGTAAATGATAAAAGTATAACAGTTAACCAATAAAAGGTTTGTCTGTTATCGTTAAAAGAACTTAACTAAAAAATTTACACTTTACATTAGCTTTATAAGTCCTAAAAAGTGCCTTGTGAACTATATGGTGCCAAATGTGCAATTCACATTGCAAAAAGTTCTAACTGGTCTCAAAATGTTTATTAGAGTCTAATAAGTAAATAATAAAAGTATAACAGTTAACCAATAAAAGGTTTGTCTGTTATCGTTAAAAGAACTTAACTAAAAAATTTGCACTATACATTAGTTATATAGGTCCTAAAAAGTGCCTTGTCAACTATATGGTGCCAAATGTGCAATTCACATTGCAAAAAGTTCTAACGGGTCTCAAAATGTTTATTAGAGTCTAATAAGTAAATAATAAAAGTATAACATTTAACCAATAAAAGGTTTGTCTGTTATCGTTAAAAGAACTTAACTAAAATATTTGCACTATACATTAGTTATATAGGTCCTAAAAAGTGCCTTGTGAACTATATGGTGCCAAATGTGCAATTCACATTGCAAAAAGTTCTAACGGGTCTCAAAATGTTTATTAGAGTCTAATAAGTAAATAATAAAAGTATAACAGTTAACAAATAAAAGGTTTGTCTGTTATCGTTAAAAGAACTTAACTAAAAAATTTACACTATACATTAGTTATATAGGTCCTAAAAAGTGCCTTGTGAACTATATGGTGCCAAATGTGCAATTCACATTGCAAAAAGTTCTCACGGGTCTCAAAATGTTTATTAGAGTCTAATAAGTAAATAATAAAAGTATAACAGTTAACCAATAAAAGGTTTGTCTGTTATCGTTAAAAGAACTTAACTAAAAAATTTGCACTATACATTAGTTATATAGGTCCTAAAAAGTGCCTTGTCAACTATATGGTGCCAAATGTGCAATTCACATTGCAAAAAGTTCTAACGGGTCTCAAAATGTTTATTAGAGTCTAATAAGTAAATAATAAAAGTATAACAGTTAACCAATAAAAGGTTTGTCTCTTATCGTTAAAAGAACTTAACTAAAAAATTTGCACTATACATTAGTTATATAGGTCCTAAAAAGTGCCTTGTCAACTATATGGTGCCAAATGTGCAATTCACATTGCAAAAAGTTCTAACTGGTCTCAAAATGTTTATTAGAGTCTAATAAGTAAATAATAAAAGTATAACAGTTAACCAATAAAAGGTTTGTCTGTTATCGTTTAAAGAACTTAACTAAAAAATTTGCACTATACATTAGTTATATAGGTCCTAAAAAGTGCCTTGTCAACTATATGGTGCCAAATGTGCAATTCACATTGCAAAAAGTTCTAACGGGTCTCAAAATGTTTATTAGAGTCTAATAAGTAAATAATAAAAGTATAACAGTTAACCAATAAAAGGTTTGTCTGTTATCGTTAAAAGAACTTAACTAAAAATTTGCACTATACATTAGTTATATAGGTCCTAAAAAGTGCCTTGTGAACTATATGGTGCCAAATGTGCAATTCACATTGCAAAAAGTTCTAACGGGTCTCAAAATGTTTATTAGAGTCTAATAAGTAAATAATAAAAGTATAACAGTTAACCAATAAAAGGTTTGTCTGTTATCGTTAAAAGAACTTAACTAAAAATTTGCACTATACATTAGTTATATAGGTCCTAAAAAGTGCCTTGTCAACTATATGGTGCCAAATGTGCAATTCACATTGCAAAAAGTTCTAACGGGTCTCAAAATGTTTATTAGAGTCTAATAAGTAAATAATAAAAGTATAACAGTTAACCAATAAAAGGTTTGTCTGTTATCGTTAAAAGAACTTAACTAAAAAATTTGCACTATACATTAGTTATATAGGTCCTAAAAAGTGCCTTGTCAACTATATGGTGCCAAATGTGCAATTCACATTGCAAAAAGTTCTAACGGGTCTCAAAATGTTTATTAGAGTCTAATAAGTAAATAATAAAAGTATAACAGTTAACCAATAAAAGGTTTGTCTGTTATCGTTAAAAGAACTTAACTAAAAAATTTGCACTATACATTAGTTATATAGGTCCTAAAAAGTGCCTTGTCAACTATATGGTGCCAAATGTGCAATTCACATTGCAAAAAGTTCTAACGGATCTCAAAATGTTTAGTAGAGTCTAATAAGTAAATAATAAAAGTATAACAGTTAACCAATAAAAGGTTTGTCTGTTATCGTTAAAAGAACTTAACTAAAATATTTGCACTATACATTAGTTATATAGGTCCTAAAAAGTGCCTTGTGAACTATATGGTGCCAAATGTGCAATTCACATTGCAAAAAGTTCTAACGGGTCTCAAAATGTTTATTAGAGTCTAATAAGTAAATAATAAAAGTATAACAGTTAACCAATAAAAGGTTTGTCTGTTATCGTTAAAAGAACTTAACTAAAAAATTTACACTATACATTAGTTATATAGGTCCTAAAAAGTGCCTTGTGAACTATATGGTGCCAAATGTGCAATTCACATTGCAAAAAGTTCTCACGGATCTCAAAATGTTTATTAGAGTCTAATAAGTAAATAATAAAAGTATAACAGTTAACCAATAAAAGGTTTGTCTGTTATCGTTAAAAGAACTTAACTAAAAAATTTGCACTATACATTAGTTATATAGGTCCTAAAAAGTGCCTTGTCAACTATATGGTGCCAAATGTGCAATTCACATTGCAAAAAGTTCTAACGGGTCTCAAAATGTTTATTAGAGTCTAATAAGCAAATAATAAAAGTATAACAGTTAACCAATAAAAGGTTTGTCTGTTATCGTTAAAAGAACTTAACTAAAAAATTTGCACTATACATTAGTTATATAGGTCCTAAAAAGTGCCTTGTCAACTATATGGTGCCAAATGTGCAATTCACATTGCAAAAAGTTCTAACGGGTCTCAAAATGTTTATTAGAGTCTAATAAGTAAATAATAAAAGTATAACAGTTAACCAATAAAAGGTTTGTCTGTTATCGTTAAAAGAACTTAACTAAAAAATTTGCACTATACATTAGTTATATAGGTCCTAAAAAGTGCCTTGTCAACTATATGGTGCCAAATGTGCAATTCACATTGCAAAAAGTTCTAACTGGTCTCAAAATGTTTATTAGAGTCTAATAAGTAAATAATAAAAGTATAACAGTTAACCAATAAAAGGTTTGTCTGTTATCGTTAAAAGAACTTAACTAAAAAATTTGCACTATACATTAGTTATATAGGTCCCAAAAAGTGCCTTGTCAACTATATGGTGCCAAATGTGCAATTCACATTGCAAAAAGTTCTAACGGATCTCAAAATGTTTATTAGAGTCTAATAAGTAAATAATAAAAGTATAACAGTTAACCAATAAAAGGTTTGTCTGTTATCGTTAAAAGAACTTAACTAAAATATTTGCACTATACATTAGTTATATAGGTCCTAAAAAGTGCCTTGTGAACTATATGGTGCCAAATGTGCAATTCACATTGCAAAAAGTTCTAACGGGTCTCAAAATGTTTATTAGAGTCTAATAAGTAAATAATAAAAGTATAACAGTTAACCAATAAAAGGTTTGTCTGTTATCGTTAAAAGAACTTAACTAAAAAAATTACCTTTTACATTAGTTATATAGGTCCTAAAAAGTGCCTTGTGAACTATATGGTGCCAAATGTGCAATTCACATTGCAAAAAGTTCTAACGGGTCTCAAAATGTTTATTAGAGTCTAATAAGTAAATAATAAAAGTATAACAGTTAACCAATAAAAGGTTTGTCTGTTATCGTTAAAAGAACTTAACTAAAAAATTTGCACTATACATTAGTTATATAGGTCCTAAAAAGTGCCTTGTCAACTATATGGTGCCAAATGTGCAATTCACATTGCAAAAAGTTCTAACTGGTCTCAAAATGTTTATTAGAGTCTAATAAGTAAATAATAAAAGTATAACAGTTAACCAATAAAAGGTTTGTCTGTTATCGTTAAAAGAACTTAACTAAAAAATTTGCACTATACATTAGTTATATAGGTCCTAAAAAGTGCCTTGTCAACTATATGGTGCCAAATGTGCAATTCACATTGCAAAAAGTTCTAACGGGTCTCAAAATGTTTATTAGAGTCTAATAAGTAAATAATAAAAGTATAACAGTTAACCAATAAAAGGTTTGTCTGTTATCGTTAAAAGAACTTAACTAAAAATTTGCACTATACATTAGTTATATAGGTCCTAAAAAGTGCCTTGTAAACTATATGGTGCCAAATGTGCAATTCACATTGCAAAAAGTTCTAACGGGTCTCAAAATGTTTATTAGAGTCTAATAAGTAAATAATAAAAGTATAACAGTTAACCAATAAAAGGTTTGTCTGTTATCGTTAAAAGAACTTAACTAAAAATTTGCACTATACATTAACTATATAGGTCCTAAAAAGTGCCTTGTGAACTATATGGTGCCAAATGTGCAATTCACATTGCAAAAAGTTCTAACGGGTCTCAAAATGTTTATTAGAGTCTAATAAGTAAATAATAAAAGTATAACAGTTAACCAATAAAAGGTTTGTCTGTTATCGTTAAAAGAACTTAACTAAAAATTTGCACTATACATTAGTTATATAGGTCCTAAAAAGTGCCTTGTGAACTATATGGTGCCAAATGTGCAATTCACATTGCAAAAAGTTCTAACGGGTCTCAAAATGTTTATTAGAGTCTAATAAGTAAATAATAAAAGTATAACAGTTAACCAATAAAAGGTTTGTCTGTTATCGTTAAAAGAACTTAACTAAAAATTTGCACTATACATTAGTTATATAGGTCCTAAAAAGTGCCTTGTGAACTATATGGTGCCAAATGTGCAATTCACATTGCAAAAAGTTCTAACGGGTCTCAAAATGTTTATTAGAGTCTAATAAGTAAATAATAAAAGTATAACAGTTAACCAATAAAAGGTTTGTCTGTTATCGTTAAAAGAACTTAACTAAAAAATTTGCACTATACATTAGTTATATAGGTCCTAAAAAGTGCCTTGTCAACTATATGATGCCAAATGTGCAATTCACATTGCAAAAAGTTCTAACGGGTCTCAAAATGTTTATTAGAGTCTAATAAGTAAATAATAAAAGTATAACAGTTAACCAATGAAAGGTTTGTCTGTTATCGTTAAAAGAACTTAACTAAAAAATTTGCACTATACATTAGTTATATAGGTCCTAAAAAGTGCCTTGTCAACTATATGGTGCCAAATGTGCAATTCACATTGCAAAAAGTTCTAACGGATCTCAAAATGTTTAGTAGAGTCTAATAAGTAAATAATAAAAGTATAACAGTTAACCAATAAAAGGTTTGTCTGTTATCGTTAAAAGAACTTAACTAAAATATTTGCACTATACATTAGTTATATAGGTCCTAAAAAGTGCCTTGTGAACTATATGGTGCCAAATGTGCAATTCACATTGCAAAAAGTTCTAACGGGTCTCAAAATGTTTATTAGAGTCTAATAAGTAAATAATAAAAGTATAACAGTTAACCAATAAAAGGTTTGTCTGTTATCGTTAAAAGAACTTAACTAAAAAATTTACACTATACATTAGTTATATAGGTCCTAAAAAGTGCCTTGTGAACTATATGGTGCCAAATGTGCAATTCACATTGCAAAAAGTTCTCACGGGTCTCAAAATGTTTATTAGAGTCTAATAAGTAAATAATAAAAGTATAACAGTTAACCAATAAAAGGTTTGTCTGTTATCGTTAAAAGAACTTAACTAAAAAATTTGCACTATACATTAGTTATATAGGTCCTAAAAAGTGCCTTGTCAACTATATGGTGCCAAATGTGCAATTCACATTGCAAAAAGTTCTAACGGGTCTCAAAATGTTTATTAGAGTCTAATAAGTAAATAATAAAAGTATAACAGTTAACCAATAAAAGGTTTGTCTGTTATCGTTAAAAGAACTTAACTAAAAAATTTGCACTATACATTAGTTATATAGGTCCTAAAAAGTGCCTTGTGAACTATATGGTGCCAAATGTGCAATTCACATTGCAAAAAGTTCTAACGGGTCTCAAAATGTTTATTAGAGTCTAATAAGTAAATAATAAAAGTATAACAGTTAACCAATAAAAGGTTTGTCTGTTATCGTTAAAAGAACTTAACTAAAAAATTTGCACTATACATTAGTTATATAGGTCCTAAAAAGTGCCTTGTCAACTATATGGTGCCAAATGTGCAATTCACATTGCAAAAAGTTCTAACGGGTCTCAAAATGTTTATTAGAGTCTAATAAGTAAATAATAAAAGTATAACAGTTAACCAATAAAAGGTTTGTCTGTTATCGTTAAAAGAACTTAACTAAAAAATTTGCACTATACATTAGTTATATAGGTCCTAAAAAGTGCCTTGTCAACTATATGGTGCCAAATGTGCAATTCACATTGCAAAAAGTTCTAACGGGTCTCAAAATGTTTATTAGAGTCTAATAAGTAAATAATAAAAGTATAACAGTTAACCAATAAAAGGTTTGTCTGTTATCGTTAAAAGAACTTAACTAAAAAATTTGCACTATACATTAGTTATATAGGTCCTAAAAAGTGCCTTGTCAACTATATGATGCCAAATGTGCAATTCACATTGCAAAAAGTTCTAACGGGTCTCAAAATGTTTATTAGAGTCTAATAAGTAAATAATAAAAGTATAACAGTTAACCAATAAAAGGTTTGTCTGTTATCGTTAAAAGAACTTAACTAAAAATTTGCACTATACATTAGTTATATAGGTCCTAAAAAGTGCCTTGTGAACTATATGGTGCCAAATGTGCAATTCACATTGCAAAAAGTTCTAACGGGTCTCAAAATGTTTATTAGAGTCTAATAAGTAAATAATAAAAGTATAACAGTTAACCAATAAAAGATTTGTCTGTTATCGTTAAAAGAACTTAACTAAAAATTTGCACTATACATTAGTTATATAGGTCCTAAAAAGTGCCTTGTGAACTATATGGTGCCAAATGTGCAATTCACATTGCAAAAAGTTCTAACGGGTCTCAAAATGTTTATTAGAGTCTAATAAGTAAATAATAAAAGTATAACAGTTAACCAATAAAAGGTTTGTCTGTTATCGTTAAAAGAACTTAACTAAAAAATTTGCACTATACATTAGTTATATAGGTCCTAAAAAGTGCCTTGTGAACTATATGGTGCCAAATGTGCAATTCACATTGCAAAAAGTTCTAACGGGTCTCAAAATGTTTATTAGAGTCTAATAAGTAAATAATAAAAGTATAACAGTTAACCAATAAAAGGTTTGTCTGTTATCGTTAAAAGAACTTAACTAAAAAATTTGCACTATACATTAGTTATATAGGTCCTAAAAAGTGCCTTGTCAACTATATGGTGCCAAATGTGCAATTCACATTGCAAAAAGTTCTAACGGATCTCAAAATGTTTAGTAGAGTCTAATAAGTAAATAATAAAAGTATAACAGTTAACCAATAAAAGGTTTGTCTGTTATCGTTAAAAGAACTTAACTAAAATATTTGCACTATACATTAGTTATATAGGTCCTAAAAAGTGCCTTGTGAACTATATGGTGCCAAATGTGCAATTCACATTGCAAAAAGTTCTAACGGGTCTCAAAATGTTTATTAGAGTCTAATAAGTAAATAATAAAAGTATAACAGTTAACCAATAAAAGGTTTGTCTGTTATCGTTAAAAGAACTTAACTAAAAAATTTACACTATACATTAGTTATATAGGTCCTAAAAAGTGCCTTGTGAACTACATGGTGCCAAATGTGCAATTCACATTGCAAAAAGTTCTAACGGGTCTCAAAATGTTTATTAGAGTCTAATAAGTAAATAATAAAAGTATAACAGTTAACCAATAAAAGGTTTGTCTGTTATCGTTAAAAGAACTTAACTAAAAAATTTGCACTATACATTAGTTATATAGGTCCTAAAAAGTGCCTTGTCAACTATATGGTGCCAAATGTGCAATTCACATTGCAAAAAGTTCTAACGGGTCTCAAAATGTTTATTAGAGTCTAATAAGTAAATAATAAAAGTATAACATTTAACCAATAAAAGGTTTGTCTGTTATCGTTAAAAGAACTTAACTAAAATATTTGCACTATACATTAGTTATATAGGTCCTAAAAAGTGCCTTGTGAACTATATGGTGCCAAATGTGCAATTCACATTGCAAAAAGTTCTAACGGGTCTCAAAATGTTTATTAGAGTCTAATAAGTAAATAATAAAAGTATAACAGTTAACAAATAAAAGGTTTGTCTGTTATCGTTAAAAGAACTTAACTAAAAAATTTACACTATACATTAGTTATATAGGTCCTAAAAAGTGCCTTGTGAACTATATGGTGCCAAATGTGCAATTCACATTGCAAAAAGTTCTCACGGGTCTCAAAATGTTTATTAGAGTCTAATAAGTAAATAATAAAAGTATAACAGTTAACCAATAAAAGGTTTGTCTGTTATCGTTAAAAGAACTTAACTAAAAAATTTGCACTATACATTAGTTATATAGGTCCTAAAAAGTGCCTTGTCAACTATATGGTGCCAAATGTGCAATTCACATTGCAAAAAGTTCTAACGGGTCTCAAAATGTTTATTAGAGTCTAATAAGTAAATAATAAAAGTATAACAGTTAACCAATAAAAGGTTTGTCTGTTATCGTTAAAAGAACTTAACTAAAAAATTTGCACTATACATTAGTTATATAGGTCCTAAAAAGTGCCTTGTCAACTATATGGTGCCAAATGTGCAATTCACATTGCAAAAAGTTCAAACTGGTCTCAAAATGTTTATTAGAGTCTAATAAGTAAATAATAAAAGTATAACAGTTAACCAATAAAAGGTTTGTCTGTTATCGTTAAAAGAACTTAACTAAAAAATTTGCACTATACATTAGTTATATAGGTCCTAAAAAGTGCCTTGTCAACTATATGGTGCCAAATGTGCAATTCACATTGCAAAAAGTTCTAACGGGTCTCAAAATGTTTATTAGAGTCTAATAAGTAAATAATAAAAGTATAACAGTTAACCAATAAAAGGTTTGTCTGTTATCGTTAAAAGAACTTAACTAAAAATTTGCACTTTACATTAGTTATATAGGTCCTAAAAAGTGCCTTGTGAACTATATGGTGCCAAATGTGCAATTCACATTGCAAAAAGTTCTAACGGGTCTCAAAATGTTTATTAGAGTCTAATAAGTAAATAATAAAAGTATAACAGTTAACCAATAAAAGGTTTGTCTGTTATCGTTAAAAGAACTTAACTAAAAATTTGCACTATACATTAGTTATATAGGTCCTAAAAAGTGCCTTGTGAACTATATGGTGCCAAATGTGCAATTCACATTGCAAAAAGTTCTAACGGGTCTCAAAATGTTTATTAGAGTCTAATAAGTAAATAATGAAAGTATAACAGTTAACCAATAAAAGGTTTGTCTGTTATCGTTAAAAGAACTTAACTAAAAAATTTGCACTATACATTAGTTATATAGGTCCTAAAAAGTGCCTTGTCAACTATATGGTGCCAAATGTGCAATTCACATTGCAAAAAGTTCTAACGGGTCTCAAAATGTTTATTAGAGTCTAATAAGTAAATAATAAAAGTATAACAGTTAACCAATAAAAGGTTTGTCTGTTATCGTTAAAAGAACTTAACTAAAAAATTTGCACTATACATTAGTTATATAGGTCCTAAAAAGTGCCTTGTCAACTATATGGTGCCAAATGTGCAATTCACATTGCAAAAAGTTCTAACGGATCTCAAAATGTTTAGTAGAGTCTAATAAGTAAATAATAAAAGTATAACAGTTAACCAATAAAAGGTTTGTCTCTTATCGTTAAAAGAACTTAACTAAAATATTTGCACTATACATTAGTTATATAGGTCCTAAAAAGTGCCTTGTGAACTATATGGTGCCAAATGTGCAATTCACATTGCAAAAAGTTCTAACGGGTCTCAAAATGTTTATTAGAGTCTAATAAGTAAATAATAAAAGTATAACAGTTAACCAATAAAAGGTTTGTCTGTTATCGTTAAAAGAACTTAACTAAAAAATTTACACTATACATTAGTTATATAGGTCCTAAAAAGTGCCTTGTGAACTATATGGTGCCAAATGTGCAATTCACATTGCAAAAAGTTCTCACGGGTCTCAAAATGTTTATTAGAGTCTAATAAGTAAATAATAAAAGTATAACAGTTAACCAATAAAAGGTTTGTCTGTTATCGTTAAAAGAACTTAACTAAAAAATTTGCACTATACATTAGTTATATAGGTCCTAAAAAGTGCCTTGTCAACTATATGGTGCCAAATGTGCAATTCACATTGCAAAAAGTTCTAACGGGTCTCAAAATGTTTATTAGAGTCTAATAAGTAAATAATAAAAGTATAACAGTTAACCAATAAAAGGTTTGTCTCTTATCGTTAAAAGAACTTAACTAAAAAATTTGCACTATACATTAGTTATATAGGTCCTAAAAAGTGCCTTGTGAACTATATGGTGCCATATGTGCAATTCACATTGCAAAAAGTTCTAACGGGTCTCAAAATGTTTATTAGAGTCTAATAAGTAAATAATGAAAGTATAACAGTTAACCAATAAAAGGTTTGTCTGTTATCGTTAAAAGAACTTAACTAAAAAATTTGCACTATACATTAGT
Organism: Clavelina lepadiformis; assembly: GCF_947623445.1. Lineage (NCBI taxonomy): Eukaryota > Metazoa > Chordata > Ascidiacea > Aplousobranchia > Clavelinidae > Clavelina > Clavelina lepadiformis. The sequence continues at coordinate 12,766,957 of NC_135243.1, read as the reverse complement.
TATATAGGTCCTAAAAAGTGCCTTGTCAACTATATGGTGCCAAATGTGCAATTCACATTGCAAAAAGTTCTAACGGATCTCAAAATGTTTAGTAGAGTCTAATAAGTAAATAATAAAAGTATAACAGTTAACCAATAAAAGGTTTGTCTGTTATCGTTAAAAGAACTTAACTAAAAAATTTGCACTATACATTAGTTATATAGGTCCTAAAAAGTGCCTTGTCAACTATATGGTGCCAAATGTGCAATTCACATTGCAAAAAGTTCTAACGGGTCTCAAAATGTTTATTAGAGTCTAATAAGTAAATAATAAAAGTATAACAGTTAACCAATAAAAGGTTTGTCTCTTATCGTTAAAAGAACTTAACTAAAAAATTTGCACTATACATTAGTTATATAGGTCCTAAAAAGTGCCTTGTGAACTATATGGTGCCATATGTGCAATTCACATTGCAAAAAGTTCTAACGGGTCTCAAAATGTTTATTAGAGTCTAATAAGTAAATAATAAAAGTATAACAGTTAACCAATAAAAGGTTTGTCTGTTATCGTTAAAAGAACTTAACTAAAAAATTTGCACTATACATTAGTTATATAGGTCCTAAAAAGTGCCTTGTCAACTATATGGTGCCAAATGTGCAATTCACATTGCAAAAAGTTCTAACGGGTCTCAAAATGTTTATTAGAGTCTAATAAGTAAATAATAAAAGTATAACAGTTAACCAATAAAAGGTTTGTCTGTTATCGTTAAAAGAACTTAACTAAAAAATTTGCACTATACATTAGTTATATAGGTCCTAAAAAGTGCCTTGTCAACTATATGGTGCCAAATGTGCAATTCACATTGCAAAAAGTTCTAACTGGTCTCAAAATGTTTATTAGAGTCTAATAAGTAAATAATAAAAGTATAACAGTTAACCAATAAAAGGTTTGTCTGTTATCGTTAAAAGAACTTAACTAAAAAATTTGCACTATACATTAGTTATATAGGTCCTAAAAAGTGCCTTGTCAACTATATGGTGCCAAATGTGCAATTCACATTGCAAAAAGTTCTAACGGGTCTCAAAATGTTTATTAGAGTCTAATAAGTAAATAATAAAAGTATAACAGTTAACCAATAAAAGGTTTGTCTGTTATCGTTAAAAGAACTTAACTAAAATATTTGCACTATACATTAGTTATATAGGTCCTAAAAAGTGCCTTGTGAACTATATGGTGCCAAATGTGCAATTCACATTGCAAAAAGTTCTAACGGGTCTCAAAATGTTTATTAGAGTCTAATAAGTAAATAATAAAAGTATAACAGTTAACCAATAAAAGGTTTGTCTGTTATCGTTAAAAGAACTTAACTAAAAAATTTACACTATACATTAGTTATATAGGTCCTAAAAAGTGCCTTGTGAACTATATGGTGCCAAATGTGCAATTCACATTGCAAAAAATTCTCACGGGTCTCAAAATGTTTATTAGAGTCTAATAAGTAAATAATAAAAGTATAACAGTTAACCAATAAAAGGTTTGTCTGTTATCGTTAAAAGAACTTAACTAAAAAATTTGCACTATACATTAGTTATATAGGTCCTAAAAAGTGCCTTGTCAACTATATGGTGCCAAATGTGCAATTCACATTGCAAAAAGTTCTAACGGGTCTCAAAATGTTTATTAGAGTCTAATAAGTAAATAATAAAAGTATAACAGTTAACCAATAAAAGATTTGTCATTTATCGTTAAAAGAACTTAACTGAAAAATTTCCACTATACATTAGCTATATAGGTCCTAAAAAGTGCCTTGTGAACTATATGGTGCCAAATGTGCAATTCACATTGCAAAAAATTCTAACGAATCTCAAAATGTTTTTTAGAGTCTAATAAGTAAATAATAAAAGTATAACAGTTAACCAATAAAAGGTTTGTCTGTTATCGTTAAAAGAACTTAACTAAAAAATTTACACTATACATTAGTTATATAGGTCCTAAAAAGTGCCTTGTGAACTATATGGTGCCAAATGTGCAATTCACATTGCAGAAAGTTCTAACGGGTCTCAAAATGTTTATTAGAGTCTAATAAGTAAATAATAAAAGTATAACAGTTAACCAATAAAAGGTTTGTCTGTTATCGTTAAAAGAACTTAACTAAAAAATTTGCACTATCCATTAGTTATATAGGTCCTAAAAAGTGCCTTGTCAACTATATGGTGCCAAATGTGCAATTCACATTGCAAAAAGTTCTAACGGGTCTCAAAATGTTTATTAGAGTCTAATAAGTAAATAATAAAAGTATAACATTTAACCAATAAAAGGTTTGTCTGTTATCGTTAAAAGAACTTAACTAAAATATTTGCACTATACATTAGTTATATAGGTCCTAAAAAGTGCCTTGTGAACTATATGGTGCCAAATGTGCAATTCACATTGCAAAAAGTTCTAACGGGTCTCAAAATGTTTATTAGAGTCTAATAAGTAAATAATAAAAGTATAACAGTTAACAAATAAAAGGTTTGTCTGTTATCGTTAAAAGAACTTAACTAAAAAATTTACACTATACATTAGTTATATAGGTCCTAAAAAGTGCCTTGTGAACTATATGGTGCCAAATGTGCAATTCACATTGCAAAAATTTCTAACGGGTCTCAAAATGTTTATTAGAGTCTAATAAGTAAATAATAAAAGTATAACAGTTAACCAATAAAAGGTTTGTCTGTTATCGTTAAAAGAACTTAACTAAAAAATTTGCACTATACATTAGTTATATAGGTCCTAAAAAGTGCCTTGTGAACTATATGGTGCCAAATGTGCAATTCACATTGCAAAAAGTTCTAACGGGTCTCAAAATGTTTATTAGAGTCTAATAAGTAAATAATAAAAGTATAACAGTTAACCAATAAAAGGTTTGTCTGTTATCGTTAAAAGAACTTAACTAAAAAATTTACACTATACATTAGTTATATAGGTCCTAAAAAGTGCCTTGTGAACTATATGGTGCCAAATGTGCAATTCACATTGCAAAAAGTTCTAACGGGTCTCAAAATGTTTATTAGAGTCTAATAAGTAAATAATAAAAGTATAACAGTTAACCAATAAAAGGTTTGTCTGTTATCGTTAAAAGAACTTAACTAAAAATTTGCACTATACATTAGTTATATAGGTCCTAAAAAGTGCCTTGTGAACTATATGGTGCCAAATGTGCAATTCACATTGCAAAAAGTTCTAACGGGTCTCAAAATGTTTATTAGAGTCTAATAAGTAAATAATAAAAGTATAACAGTTAACCAATAAAAGGTTTGTCTGTTATCGTTAAAAGAACTTAACTAAAAATTTGCACTATACATTAGTTATATAGGTCCTAAAAAGTGCCTTGTGAACTATATGGTGCCAAATGTGCAATTCACATTGCAAAAAGTTCTAACGGGTCTCAAAATGTTTATTAGAGTCTAATAAGTAAATAATAAAAGTATAACAGTTAACCAATAAAAGGTTTGTCTGTTATCGTTAAAAGAACTTAACTAAAAAATTTGCACTATACATTAGTTATATAGGTCCTAAAAAGTGCCTTGTCAACTATATGGTGCCAAATGTGCAATTCACATTGCAAAAAGTTCTAACGGATCTCAAAATGTTTAGTAGAGTCTAATAAGTAAATAATAAAAGTATAACAGTTAACCAATAAAAGGTTTGTCTGTTATCGTTAAAAGAACTTAACTAAAATATTTGCACTATACATTAGTTATATAGGTCCTAAAAAGTGCCTTGTGAACTATATGGTGCCAAATGTGCAATTCACATTGCAAAAAGTTCTAACGGGTCTCAAAATGTTTATTAGAGTCTAATAAGTAAATAATAAAAGTATAACAGTTAACCAATAAAAGGTTTGTCTGTTATCGTTAAAAGAACTTAACTAAAAAATTTACACTATACATTAGTTATATAGGTCCTAAAAAGTGCCTTGTGAACTATATGGTGCCAAATGTGCAATTCACATTGCAAAAAGTTCTAACGGGTCTCAAAATGTTTATTAGAGTCTAATAAGTAAATAATAAAAGTATAACAGTTAACCAATAAAAGGTTTGTCTGTTATCGTTAAAAGAACTTAACTAAAAAATTTACACTATACATTAGCTATATAGGTCCTAAAAAGTGCCTTGTGAACTATATGGTGCCAAATCTGCAATTCACATTGCAAAAAGTTCTAACGGGTCTCAAAATGTTTATTAGAGTCTAATAAGTAAATAATAAAAGTATAACAGTTAACCAATAAAAGGTTTGTCTGTTATCGTTAAAAGAACTTAACTAAAATATTTGCACTATACATTAGTTATATAGGTCCTAAAAAGTGCCTTGTGAACTATATGGTGCCAAATGTGCAATTCACATTGCAAAAAGTTCTAACGGGTCTCAAAATGTTTATTAGAGTCTAATAAGTAAATAATAAAAGTATAACAGTTAACCAATAAAAGGTTTGTCTGTTATCGTTAAAAGAACTTAACTAAAAAATTTACACTATACATTAGTTATATAGGTCCTAAAAAGTGCCTTGTGAACTATATGGTGCCAAATGTGCAATTCACATTGCAAAAAGTTCTAACGGGTCTCAAAATGTTTATTAGAGTCTAATAAGTAAATAATAAAAGTATAACAGTTAACCAATAAAAGGTTTGTCTGTTATCGTTAAAAGAACTTAACTAAAAAATTTACACTATACATTAGTTATATAGGTCCTAAAAAGTGCCTTGTGAACTATATGGTGCCAAATGTGCAATTCACATTGCAAAAAGTTCTAACGGGTCTCAAAATGTTTATTAGAGTCTAATAAGTAAATAATAAAAGTATAACAGTTAACCAATAAAAGGTTTGTCTGTTATCGTTAAAAGAACTTAACTAAAAAATTTGCATTATACATTAGTTATATAGGTCCTAAAAAGTGCCTTGTCAACTATATGGTGCCAAATGTGCAATTCACATTGCAAAAAGTTCTAACGGGTCTCAAAATGTTTATTAGAGTCTAATAAGTAAATAATAAAAGTATAACAGTTAACCAATAAAAGGTTTGTCTGTTATCGTTAAAAGAACTTAACTAAAAAATTTCCACTGTACATTAGCTATATAAATCCTAAAAAGTGCCTTGTGAACTATATGGTGCCAAATGTGCAATTCACATTGCAAAAAGTTCTAACGGGTCTCAAAATGTTTATTAGAGTCTAATAAGTAAATAATAAAAGTATAACAGTTAACCAATAAAAGGTTTGTCTGTTATCGTTAAAAGAACTTAACTAAAAAATTTGCAATATACATTAGTTATATAGGTCCTAAAAAGTGCCTTGTCAACTATATGGTGCCAAATGTGCAATTCACATTGCAGAAAGTTCTAACGGGTCTCAAAATGTTTATTAGAGTCTAATAAGTAAATAATAAAAGTATAACAGTTAACCAATAAAAGGTTTGTCTGTTATCGTTAAAAGAACTTAACTAAAAAATTTGCACTATACATTAGTTATATAGGTCCTAAAAAGTGCCTTGTGAACTATATGGTGCCAAATGTGCAATTCACATTGCAAAAAGTTCTAACGGGTCTCAAAATGTTTATTAGAGTCTAATAAGTAAATAATAAAAGTATAACCGTTAACCAATAAAAGGTTTGTCTCTTATCGTTAAAAGAACTTAACTAAAAAATTTGCACTATACATTAGTTATATAGGTCCTAAAAAGTGCCTTGTGAACTATATGGTGCCAAATGTGCAATTCACATTGCAAAAAGTTCTAACGGGTCTCAAAATGTTTAGTAGAGTCTAATAAGTAAATAATAAAAGTATAACAGTTAACCAATAAAAGGTTTGTCTGTTATCGTTAAAAGAATTTAACTAAAATATTTGCACTATACATTAGTTATATAGGTCCTAAAAAGTGCCTTGTGAACTATATGGTGCCAAATGTGCAATTCACATTGCAAAAAGTTCTAACGGGTCTCAAAATGTTTATTAGAGTCTAATAAGTAAATAATAAAAGTATAACAGTTAACCAATAAAAGGTTTGTCTGTTATCGTTAAAAGAACTTAACTAAAAAATTTGCACTATACATTAGTTATATAGGTCCTAAAAAGTGCCTTGTCAACTATATGGTGCCAAATGTGCAATTCACATTGCAAAAAGTTCTAACGGGTCTCAAAATGTTTATTAGAGTCTAATAAGTAAATAATAAAAGTATAACAGTTAACCAATAAAAGGTTTGTCTGTTATCGTTAAAAGAACTTAACTAAAAAATTTCCACTGTACATTAGCTATATAAATCCTAAAAAGTGCCTTGTGAACTATATGGTGCCAACTGTGCAATTCACATTGCAAAAAGTTCTAACGGGTCTCAAAATGTTTATTAGAGTCTAATAAGTAAATAATAAAAGTATAACAGTTAACCAATAAAAGGTTTGTCTGTTATCGTTAAAAGAACTTAACTAAAAAATTTGCACTATACATTAGTTATATAGGTCCTAAAAAGTGCCTTGTGAACTATATGGTGCCAAATGTGCAATTCACATTGCAAAAAATTCTAACGGGTCTCAAAATGTTTATTAGAGTCTAATAAGTAAATAATAAAAGTATAACAGTTAACCAATAAAAGGTTTGTCTGTTATCGTTAAAAGAACTTAACTAAAAAATTTGCACTATACATTAGTTATATAGGTCCTAAAAAGTGCCTTGTCAACTATATGGTGCCAAATGTGCAATTCACATTGCAAAAAGTTCTAACGGGTCTCAAAATGTTTATTAGAGTCTAATAAGTAAATAATAAAAGTATAACAGTTAACCAATAAAAGGTTTGTCTGTTATCGTTAAAAGAACTTAACTAAAAAATTTCCACTGTACATTAGCTATATAAATCCTAAAAAGTGCCTTGTGAACTATATGATGCCAACTGTGCAATTCACATTGCAAAAAGTTCTAACGGGTCTCAAAATGTTTATTAGAGTCTAATAAGTAAATAATAAAAGTATAACAGTTAACCAATAAAAGGTTTGTCTGTTATCGTTAAAAGAACTTAACTAAAAAATTTGCACTATACATTAGTTATATAGGTCCTAAAAAGTGCCTTGTGAACTATATGGTGCCAAATGTGCAATTCACATTGCAAAAAGTTCTAACGGGTCTCAAAATGTTTATTAGAGTCTAATAAGTAAATAATAAAAGTATAACAGTTAACCAATAAAAGGTTTGTCTGTTATCGTTAAAAGAACTTAACTAAAATATTTGCACTATACATTAGTTATATAGGTCCTAAAAAGTGCCTTGTGAACTATATGGTGCCAAATGTGCAATTCACATTGCAAAAAGTTCTAACGGGTCTCAAAATGTTTATTAGAGTCTAATAAGTAAATAATAAAAGTATAACAGTTAACCAATAAAAGGTTTGTCTGTTATCGTTAAAAGAACTTAACTAAAAAATTTGCACTATACATTAGTTATATAGGTCCTAAAAAGTGCCTTGTCAACTATATGGTGCCAAATGTGCAATTCACATTGCAAAAAGTTCTAACGGGTCTCAAAATGTTTATTAGAGTCTAATAAGTAAATAATAAAAGTATAACAGTTAACCAATAAAAGGTTTGTCTGTTATCGTTAAAAGAACTTAACTAAAAAATTTCCACTGTACATTAGCTATATAAATCCTAAAAAGTGCCTTGTGAACTATATGATGCCAAATGTGCAATTCACATTGCAAAAAGTTCTAACGGGTCTCAAAATGTTTATTAGAGTCTAATAAGTAAATAATAAAAGTATAACAGTTAACCAATAAAATGTTTGTCTGTTATCGTTAAAAGAACTTAACTAAAAAATTTGCACTATACATTAGTTATATAGGTCCTAAAAAGTGCCTTGTCAACTATATGGTGCCAAATGTGCAATTCACATTGCAAAAAGTTCTAACGGGTCTCAAAATGTTTATTAGAGTCTAATAAGTAAATGATAAAAGTATAACAGTTAACCAATAAAAGGTTTGTCTGTTATCGTTAAAAGAACTTAACTAAAAAATTTACACTATACATTAGCTTTATAGGTCCTAAAAAGTGCCTTGTGAACTATATGGTGCCAAATGTGCAATTCACATTGCAAAAAGTTCTAACGGGTCTCAAAATGTTTATTAGAGTCTAATAAGTAAATAATAAAAGTATAACAGTTAACCAATAAAAGGTTTGTCTGTTATCGTTAAAAGAACTTAACTAAAAAATTTACACTATACATTAGTTATATAGGTCCTAAAAAGTGCCTTGTGAACTATATGGTGCCAAATGTGCAATTCACATTGCAAAAAGTTCTAACGGGTCTCAAAATGTTTATTAGAGTCTAATAAGTAAATAATAAAAGTATAACAGTTAACCAATAAAAGGTTTGTCTGTTATCGTTAAAAGAACTTAACTAAAAAATTTACACTATACATTAGCTATATAGGTCCTAAAAAGTGCCTTGTGAACTATATGGTGCCAAATGTGCAATTCACATTGCAAAAACTTCTAACGGGTCTCAAAATGTTTATTAGAGTCTAATAAGTAAATAATAAAAGTATAACAGTTAACCAATAAAAGGTTTGTCTGTTATCGTTAAAAGAATTTAACTAAAATATTTGCACTATACATTAGTTATATAGGTCCTAAAAAGTGCCTTGTGAACTATATGGTGCCAAATGTGCAATTCACATTGCAAAAAGTTCTAACGGGTCTCAAAATGTTTATTAGAGTCTAATAAGTAAATAATAAAAGTATAACAGTTAACCAATAAAAGGTTTGTCTGTTATCGTTAAAAGAACTTAACTAAAAAATTTGCACTATACATTAGTTATATAGGTCCTAAAAAGTGCCTTGTCAACTATATGGTGCCAAATGTGCAATTCACATTGCAAAAAGTTCTAACGGGTCTCAAAATGTTTATTAGAGTCTAATAAGTAAATAATAAAAGTATAACAGTTAACCAATAAAAGGTTTGTCTGTTATCGTTAAAAGAACTTAACTAAAAAATTTCCACTGTACATTAGCTATATAACTCCTAAAAAGTGCCTTGTGAACTATATGGTGCCAACTGTGCAATTCACATTGCAAAAAGTTCTAACGGGTCTCAAAATGTTTATTAGAGTCTAATAAGTAAATAATAAAAGTATAACAGTTAACCAATAAAAGGTTTGTCTGTTATCGTTAAAAGAACTTAACTAAAAAATTTGCACTATACATTAGTTATATAGGTCCTAAAAAGTGCCTTGTGAACTATATGGTGCCAAATGTGCAATTCACATTGCAAAAAGTTCTAACGGGTCTCAAAATGTTTATTAGAGTCTAATAAGTAAATAATAAAAGTATAACAGTTAACCAATAAAAGGTTTGTCTGTTATCGTTAAAAGAACTTAACTAAAAAATTTGCACTATACATTAGTTATATAGGTCCTAAAAAGTGCCTTGTCAACTATATGGTGCCAAATGTGCAATTCACATTGCAAAAAGTTCTAACGGGTCTCAAAATGTTTATTAGAGTCTAATAAGTAAATAATAAAAGTATAACAGTTAACCAATAAAAGGTTTGTCTGTTATCGTTAAAAGAACTTAACTAAAAAATTTCCACTGTACATTAGCTATATAAATCCTAAAAAGTGCCTTGTGAACTATATGATGCCAACTGTGCAATTCACATTGCAAAAAGTTCTAACGGGTCTCAAAATGTTTATTAGAGTCTAATAAGTAAATAATAAAAGTATAACAGTTAACCAATAAAAGGTTTGTCTGTTATCGTTAAAAGAACTTAACTAAAAAATTTGCACTATACATTAGTTATATAGGTCCTAAAAAGTGCCTTGTGAACTATATGGTGCCAAATGTGCAATTCACATTGCAAAAAGTTCTAACGGGTCTCAAAATGTTTATTAGAGTCTAATAAGTAAATAATAAAAGTATAACAGTTAACCAATAAAAGGTTTGTCTGTTATCGTTAAAAGAACTTAACTAAAATATTTGCACTATACATTAGTTATATAGGTCCTAAAAAGTGCCTTGTGAACTATATGGTGCCAAATGTGCAATTCACATTGCAAAAAGTTCTAACGGGTCTCAAAATGTTTATTAGAGTCTAATAAGTAAATAATAAAAGTATAACAGTTAACCAATAAAAGGTTTGTCTGTTATCGTTAAAAGAACTTAACTAAAAAATTTGCACTATACATTAGTTATATAGGTCCTAAAAAGTGCCTTGTCAACTATATGGTGCCAAATGTGCAATTCACATTGCAAAAAGTTCTAACGGGTCTCAAAATGTTTATTAGAGTCTAATAAGTAAATAATAAAAGTATAACAGTTAACCAATAAAAGGTTTGTCTGTTATCGTTAAAAGAACTTAACTAAAAAATTTCCACTGTACATTAGCTATATAAATCCTAAAAAGTGCCTTGTGAACTATATGATGCCAAATGTGCAATTCACATTGCAAAAAGTTCTAACGGGTCTCAAAATGTTTATTAGAGTCTAATAAGTAAATAATAAAAGTATAACAGTTAACCAATAAAATGTTTGTCTGTTATCGTTAAAAGAACTTAACTAAAAAATTTGCACTATACATTAGTTATATAGGTCCTAAAAAGTGCCTTGTCAACTATATGGTGCCAAATGTGCAATTCACATTGCAAAAAGTTCTAACGGGTCTCAAAATGTTTATTAGAGTCTAATAAGTAAATGATAAAAGTATAACAGTTAACCAATAAAAGGTTTGTCTGTTATCGTTAAAAGAACTTAACTAAAAAATTTACACTATACATTAGCTTTATAGGTCCTAAAAAGTGCCTTGTGAACTATATGGTGCCAAATGTGCAATTCACATTGCAAAAAGTTCTAACGGGTCTCAAAATGTTTATTAGAGTCTAATAAGTAAATAATAAAAGTATAACAGTTAACCAATAAAAGGTTTGTCTGTTATCGTTAAAAGAACTTAACTAAAAAATTTACACTATACATTAGTTATATAGGTCCTAAAAAGTGCCTTGTGAACTATATGGTGCCAAATGTGCAATTCACATTGCAAAAAGTTCTAACGGGTCTCAAAATGTTTATTAGAGTCTAATAAGTAAATAATAAAAGTATAACAGTTAACCAATAAAAGGTTTGTCTGTTATCGTTAAAAGAACTTAACTAAAAAATTTACACTATACATTAGCTATATAGGTCCTAAAAAGTGCCTTGTGAACTATATGGTGCCAAATCTGCAATTCACATTGCAAAAAGTTCTAACGGGTCTCAAAATGTTTATTAGAGTCTAATAAGTAAATAATAAAAGTATAACAGTTAACCAATAAAAGGTTTGTCTGTTATCGTTAAAAGAACTTAACTAAAAAATTTGCACTATACATTAGTTATATAGGTCCTAAAAAGTGCCTTGTGAACTATATGGTGCCAAATGTGCAATTCACATTGCAAAAAGTTCTAACGGGTCTCAAAATGTTTATTAGAGTCTAATAAGTAAATAATAAAAGTATAACAGTTAACCAATAAAAGGTTTGTCTGTTATCGTTAAAAGAACTTAACTAAAAAATTTACACTATACATTAGTTATATAGGTCCTAAAAAGTGCCTTGTGAACTATATGGTGCCAAATGTGCAATTCACATTGCAAAAAGTTCTAACGGGTCTCAAAATGTTTATTAGAGTCTAATAAGTAAATAATAAAAGTATAACAGTTAACCAATAAAAGGTTTGTCTGTTATCGTTAAAAGAATTTAACTAAAATATTTGCACTATACATTAGTTATATAGGTCCTAAAAAGTGCCTTGTGAACTATATGGTGCCAAATGTGCAATTCACATTGCAAAAAGTTCTAACGGGTCTCAAAATGTTTATTAGAGTCTAATAAGTAAATAATAAAAGTATAACAGTTAACCAATAAAAGGTTTGTCTGTTATCGTTAAAAGAACTTAACTAAAAAATTTGCACTATACATTAGTTATATAGGTCCTAAAAAGTGCCTTGTCAACTATATGGTGCCAAATGTGCAATTCACATTGCAAAAAGTTCTAACGGGTCTCAAAATGTTTATTAGAGTCTAATAAGTAAATAATAAAAGTATAACAGTTAACCAATAAAAGGTTTGTCTGTTATCGTTAAAAGAACTTAACTAAAAAATTTCCACTGTACATTAGCTATATAACTCCTAAAAAGTGCCTTGTGAACTATATGGTTCCAACTGTGCAATTCACATTGCAAAAAGTTCTAACGGGTCTCAAAATGTTTATTAGAGTCTAATAAGTAAATAATAAAAGTATAACAGTTAACCAATAAAAGGTTTGTCTGTTATCGTTAAAAGAACTTAACTAAAAAATTTGCAATATACATTAGTTATATAGGTCCTAAAAAGTGCCTTGTGAACTATATGGTGCCAAATGTGCAATTCACATTGCAGAAAGTTCTAACGGGTCTCAAAATGTTTATTAGAGTCTAATAAGTAAATAATAAAAGTATAACAGTTAACCAATAAAAGGTTTGTCTGTTATCGTTAAAAGAACTTAACTAAAAAATTTGCACTATACATTAGTTATATAGGTCCTAAAAAGTGCCTTGTGAACTATATGGTGCCAAATGTGCAATTCACATTGCAAAAAGTTCTAACGGGTCTCAAAATGTTTATTAGAGTCTAATAAGTAAATAATAAAAGTATAACAGTTAACCAATAAAAGGTTTGTCTGTTATCGTTAAAAGAACTTAACTAAAAAATTTGCACTATACATTAGTTATATAGGTCCTAAAAAGTGCCTTGTCAACTATATGGTGCCAAATGTGCAATTCACATTGCAAAAAGTTCTAACGGGTCTCAAAATGTTTATTAGAGTCTAATAAGTAAATAATAAAAGTATAACAGTTAACCAATAAAAGGTTTGTCTGTTATCGTTAAAAGAACTTAACTAAAAAATTTCCACTGTACATTAGCTATATAAATCCTAAAAAGTGCCTTGTGAACTATATGGTGCCAAATGTGCAATTCACATTGCAAAAAGTTCTAACGGGTCTCAAAATGTTTATTAGAGTCTAATAGGTAAATAATAAAAGTATAACAGTTAACCAATAAAAGGTTTGTCTGTTATCGTTAAAAGAACTTAACTAAAAAATTTGCAATATACATTAGTTATACAGGTCCTAAAAAGTGCCTTGTGAACTATATGGTGCCAAATGTGCAATTCACATTGCAGAAAGTTCTAACGGGTCTCAAAATGTTTATTAGAGTCTAATAAGTAAATAATAAAAGTATAACAGTTAACCAATAAAAGGTTTGTCTGTTATCGTTAAAAGAACTTAACTAAAAAATTTACACTATACATTAGCTATATAGGTCCTAAAAAGTGCCTTGTGAACTATATGGTGCCAAATCTGCAATTCACATTGCAAAAAGTTCTAACGGGTCTCAAAATGTTTATTAGAGTCTAATAAGTAAATAATAAAAGTATAACAGTTAACCAATAAAAGGTTTGTCTGTTATCGTTAAAAGAACTTAACTAAAAAATTTGCACTATACATTAGTTATATAGGTCCTAAAAAGTGCCTTGTGAACTATATGGTGCCAAATGTGCAATTCACATTGCAAAAAGTTCTAACGGGTCTCAAAATGTTTATTAGAGTCTAATAAGTAAATAATAAAAGTATAACAGTTAACCAATAAAAGGTTTGTCTGTTATCGTTAAAAGAACTTAACTAAAAAATTTACACTATACATTAGTTATATAGGTCCTAAAAAGTGCCTTGTGAACTATATGGTGCCAAATGTGCAATTCACATTGCAAAAAGTTCTAACGGGTCTCAAAATGTTTATTAGAGTCTAATAAGTAAATAATAAAAGTATAACAGTTAACCAATAAAAGGTTTGTCTGTTATCGTTAAAAGAACTTAACTAAAAAATTTACACTATACATTAGTTATATAGGTCCTAAAAAGTGCCTTGTGAACTATATGGTGCCAAATGTGCAATTCACATTGCAAAAAGTTCTAACGGGTCTCAAAATGTTTATTAGAGTCTAATAAGTAAATAATAAAAGTATAACAGTTAACCAATAAAAGGTTTGTCTGTTATCGTTAAAAGAACTTAACTAAAAAAGTTGCACTATACATTAGTTATATAGGTCCTAAAAAGTGCCTTGTCAACTATATGGTGCCAAATGTGCAATTCACATTGCAAAAAGTTCTAACGGGTCTCAAAATGTTTATTAGAGTCTAATAAGTAAATAATAAAAGTATAACAGTTAACCAATAAAAGGTTTGTCTGTTATCGTTAAAAGAACTTAACTAAAAAATTTCCACTGTACATTAGCTATATAAATCCTAAAAAGTGCCTTGTGAACTATATGGTGCCAAATGTGCAATTCACATTGCAAAAAGTTCTAACGGGTCTCAAAATGTTTATTAGAGTCTAATAAGTAAATAATAAAAGTATAACAGTTAACCAATAAAATGTTTGTCTGTTATCGTTAAAAGAACTTAACTAAAAAATTTGCACTATACATTAGTTATATAGGTCCTAAAAAGTGCCTTGTCAACTATATGGTGCCAAATGTGCAATTCACATTGCAAAAAGTTCTAACGGGTCTCAAAATGTTTATTAGAGTCTAATAAGTAAATGATAAAAGTATAACAGTTAACCAATAAAAGGTTTGTCTGTTATCGTTAAAAGAACTTAACTAAAAAATTTACACTATACATTAGCTTTATAGGTCCTAAAAAGTGCCTTGTGAACTATATGGTGCCAAATGTGCAATTCACATTGCAAAAAGTTCTAACGGGTCTCAAAATGTTTATTAGAGTCTAATAAGTAAATAATAAAAGTATAACAGTTAACCAATAAAAGGTTTGTCTGTTATCGTTAAAAGAACTTAACTAAAAAATTTACACTATACATTAGTTATATAGGTCCTAAAAAGTGCCTTGTGAACTATATGGTGCCAAATGTGCAATTCACATTGCAAAAAGTTCTAACGGGTCTCAAAATGTTTATTAGAGTCTAATAAGTAAATAATAAAAGTATAACAGTTAACCAATAAAAGGTTTGTCTGTTATCGTTAAAAGAACTTAACTAAAAAATTTACACTATACATTAGCTATATAGGTCCTAAAAAGTGCCTTGTGAACTATATGGTGCCAAATGTGCAATTCACATTGCAAAAAGTTCTAACGGGTCTCAAAATGTTTATTAGAGTCTAATAAGTAAATAATAAAAGTATAACAGTTAACCAATAAAAGGTTTGTCTGTTATCGTTAAAAGAATTTAACTAAAATATTTGCACTATACATTAGTTATATAGGTCCTAAAAAGTGCCTTGTGAACTATATGGTGCCAAATGTGCAATTCACATTGCAAAAAGTTCTAACGGGTCTCAAAATGTTTATTAGAGTCTAATAAGTAAATAATAAAAGTATAACAGTTAACCAATAAAAGGTTTGTCTGTTATCGTTAAAAGAACTTAACTAAAAAATTTGCACTATACATTAGTTATATAGGTCCTAAAAAGTGCCTTGTCAACTATATGGTGCCAAATGTGCAATTCACATTGCAAAAAGTTCTAACGGGTCTCAAAATGTTTATTAGAGTCTAATAAGTAAATAATAAAAGTATAACAGTTAACCAATAAAAGGTTTGTCTGTTATCGTTAAAAGAACTTAACTAAAAAATTTCCACTGTACATTAGCTATATAACTCCTAAAAAGTGCCTTGTGAACTATATGGTGCCAACTGTGCAATTCACATTGCAAAAAGTTCTAACGGGTCTCAAAATGTTTATTAGAGTCTAATAAGTAAATAATAAAAGTATAACAGTTAACCAATAAAAGGTTTGTCTGTTATCGTTAAAAGAACTTAACTAAAAAATTTGCACTATACATTAGTTATATAGGTCCTAAAAAGTGCCTTGTGAACTATATGGTGCCAAATGTGCAATTCACATTGCAAAAAGTTCTAACGGGTCTCAAAATGTTTATTAGAGTCTAATAAGTAAATAATAAAAGTATAACAGTTAACCAATAAAAGGTTTGTCTGTTATCGTTAAAAGAACTTAACTAAAAAATTTGCACTATACATTAGTTATATAGGTCCTAAAAAGTGCCTTGTCAACTATATGGTGCCAAATGTGCAATTCACATTGCAAAAAGTTCTAACGGGTCTCAAAATGTTTATTAGAGTCTAATAAGTAAATAATAAAAGTATAACAGTTAACCAATAAAAGGTTTGTCTGTTATCGTTAAAAGAACTTAACTAAAAAATTTCCACTGTACATTAGCTATATAAATCCTAAAAAGTGCCTTGTGAACTATATGATGCCAACTGTGCAATTCACATTGCAAAAAGTTCTAACGGGTCTCAAAATGTTTATTAGAGTCTAATAAGTAAATAATAAAAGTATAACAGTTAACCAATAAAAGGTTTGTCTGTTATCGTTAAAAGAACTTAACTAAAAAATTTGCACTATACATTAGTTATATAGGTCCTAAAAAGTGCCTTGTGAACTATATGGTGCCAAATGTGCAATTCACATTGCAAAAAGTTCTAACGGGTCTCAAAATGTTTATTAGAGTCTAATAAGTAAATAATAAAAGTATAACAGTTAACCAATAAAAGGTTTGTCTGTTATCGTTAAAAGAACTTAACTAAAATATTTGCACTATACATTAGTTATATAGGTCCTAAAAAGTGCCTTGTGAACTATATGGTGCCAAATGTGCAATTCACATTGCAAAAAGTTCTAACGGGTCTCAAAATGTTTATTAGAGTCTAATAAGTAAATAATAAAAGTATAACAGTTAACCAATAAAAGGTTTGTCTGTTATCGTTAAAAGAACTTAACTAAAAAATTTGCACTATACATTAGTTATATAGGTCCTAAAAAGTGCCTTGTCAACTATATGGTGCCAAATGTGCAATTCACATTGCAAAAAGTTCTAACGGGTCTCAAAATGTTTATTAGAGTCTAATAAGTAAATAATAAAAGTATAACAGTTAACCAATAAAAGGTTTGTCTGTTATCGTTAAAAGAACTTAACTAAAAAATTTCCACTGTACATTAGCTATATAAATCCTAAAAAGTGCCTTGTGAACTATATGATGCCAAATGTGCAATTCACATTGCAAAAAGTTCTAACGGGTCTCAAAATGTTTATTAGAGTCTAATAAGTAAATAATAAAAGTATAACAGTTAACCAATAAAATGTTTGTCTGTTATCGTTAAAAGAACTTAACTAAAAAATTTGCACTATACATTAGTTATATAGGTCCTAAAAAGTGCCTTGTCAACTATATGGTGCCAAATGTGCAATTCACATTGCAAAAAGTTCTAACGGGTCTCAAAATGTTTATTAGAGTCTAATAAGTAAATGATAAAAGTATAACAGTTAACCAATAAAAGGTTTGTCTGTTATCGTTAAAAGAACTTAACTAAAAAATTTACACTATACATTAGCTTTATAGGTCCTAAAAAGTGCCTTGTGAACTATATGGTGCCAAATGTGCAATTCACATTGCAAAAAGTTCTAACGGGTCTCAAAATGTTTATTAGAGTCTAATAAGTAAATAATAAAAGTATAACAGTTAACCAATAAAAGGTTTGTCTGTTATCGTTAAAAGAACTTAACTAAAAAATTTACACTATACATTAGTTATATAGGTCCTAAAAAGTGCCTTGTGAACTATATGGTGCCAAATGTGCAATTCACATTGCAAAAAGTTCTAACGGGTCTCAAAATGTTTATTAGAGTCTAATAAGTAAATAATAAAAGTATAACAGTTAACCAATAAAAGGTTTGTCTGTTATCGTTAAAAGAACTTAACTAAAAAATTTACACTATACATTAGCTATATAGGTCCTAAAAAGTGCCTTGTGAACTATATGGTGCCAAATCTGCAATTCACATTGCAAAAAGTTCTAACGGGTCTCAAAATGTTTATTAGAGTCTAATAAGTAAATAATAAAAGTATAACAGTTAACCAATAAAAGGTTTGTCTGTTATCGTTAAAAGAACTTAACTAAAAAATTTGCACTATACATTAGTTATATAGGTCCTAAAAAGTGCCTTGTGAACTATATGGTGCCAAATGTGCAATTCACATTGCAAAAAGTTCTAACGGGTCTCAAAATGTTTATTAGAGTCTAATAAGTAAATAATAAAAGTATAACAGTTAACCAATAAAAGGTTTGTCTGTTATCGTTAAAAGAACTTAACTAAAAAATTTACACTATACATTAGTTATATAGGTCCTAAAAAGTGCCTTGTGAACTATATGGTGCCAAATGTGCAATTCACATTGCAAAAAGTTCTAACGGGTCTCAAAATGTTTATTAGAGTCTAATAAGTAAATAATAAAAGTATAACAGTTAACCAATAAAAGGTTTGTCTGTTATCGTTAAAAGAATTTAACTAAAATATTTGCACTATACATTAGTTATATAGGTCCTAAAAAGTGCCTTGTGAACTATATGGTGCCAAATGTGCAATTCACATTGCAAAAAGTTCTAACGGGTCTCAAAATGTTTATTAGAGTCTAATAAGTAAATAATAAAAGTATAACAGTTAACCAATAAAAGGTTTGTCTGTTATCGTTAAAAGAACTTAACTAAAAAATTTGCACTATACATTAGTTATATAGGTCCTAAAAAGTGCCTTGTCAACTATATGGTGCCAAATGTGCAATTCACATTGCAAAAAGTTCTAACGGGTCTCAAAATGTTTATTAGAGTCTAATAAGTAAATAATAAAAGTATAACAGTTAACCAATAAAAGGTTTGTCTGTTATCGTTAAAAGAACTTAACTAAAAAATTTCCACTGTACATTAGCTAAATAACTCCTAAAAAGTGCCTTGTGAACTATATGGTGCCAACTGTGCAATTCACATTGCAAAAAGTTCTAACGGGTCTCAAAATGTTTATTAGAGTCTAATAAGTAAATAATAAAAGTATAACAGTTAACCAATAAAAGGTTTGTCTGTTATCGTTAAAAGAACTTAACTAAAAAATTTGCAATATACATTAGTTATATAGGTCCTAAAAAGTGCCTTGTGAACTATATGGTGCCAAATGTGCAATTCACATTGCAGAAAGTTCTAACGGGTCTCAAAATGTTTATTAGAGTCTAATAAGTAAATAATAAAAGTATAACAGTTAACCAATAAAAGGTTTGTCTGTTATCGTTAAAAGAACTTAACTAAAAAATTTGCACTATACATTAGTTATATAGGTCCTAAAAAGTGCCTTGTGAACTATATGGTGCCAAATGTGCAATTCACATTGCAAAAAGTTCTAACGGGTCTCAAAATGTTTATTAGAGTCTAATAAGTAAATAATAAAAGTATAACAGTTAACCAATAAAAGGTTTGTCTGTTATCGTTAAAAGAACTTAACTAAAAAATTTGCACTATACATTAGTTATATAGGTCCTAAAAAGTGCCTTGTCAACTATATGGTGCCAAATGTGCAATTCACATTGCAAAAAGTTCTAACGGGTCTCAAAATGTTTATTAGAGTCTAATAAGTAAATAATAAAAGTATAACAGTTAACCAATAAAAGGTTTGTCTGTTATCGTTAAAAGAACTTAACTAAAAAATTTCCACTGTACATTAGCTATATAAATCCTAAAAAGTGCCTTGTGAACTATATGGTGCCAAATGTGCAATTCACATTGCAAAAAGTTCTAACGGGTCTCAAAATGTTTATTAGAGTCTAATAAGTAAATAATAAAAGTATAACAGTTAACCAATAAAAGGTTTGTCTGTTATCGTTAAAAGAACTTAACTAAAAAATTTGCAATATACATTAGTTATACAGGTCCTAAAAAGTGCCTTGTGAACTATATGGTGCCAAATGTGCAATTCACATTGCAGAAAGTTCTAACGGGTCTCAAAATGTTTATTAGAGTCTAATAAGTAAATAATAAAAGTATAACAGTTAACCAATAAAAGGTTTGTCTGTTATCGTTAAAAGAACTTAACTAAAAAATTTACACTATACATTAGCTATATAGGTCCTAAAAAGTGCCTTGTGAACTATATGGTGCCAAATCTGCAATTCACATTGCAAAAAGTTCTAACGGGTCTCAAAATGTTTATTAGAGTCTAATAAGTAAATAATAAAAGTATAACAGTTAACCAATAAAAGGTTTGTCTGTTATCGTTAAAAGAACTTAACTAAAAAATTTGCACTATACATTAGTTATATAGGTCCTAAAAAGTGCCTTGTGAACTATATGGTGCCAAATGTGCAATTCACATTGCAAAAAGTTCTAACGGGTCTCAAAATGTTTATTAGAGTCTAATAAGTAAATAATAAAAGTATAACAGTTAACCAATAAAAGGTTTGTCTGTTATCGTTAAAAGAACTTAACTAAAAAATTTACACTATACATTAGTTATATAGGTCCTAAAAAGTGCCTTGTGAACTATATGGTGCCAAATGTGCAATTCACATTGCAAAAAGTTCTAACGGGTCTCAAAATGTTTATTAGAGTCTAATAAGTAAATAATAAAAGTATAACAGTTAACCAATAAAAGGTTTGTCTGTTATCGTTAAAAGAACTTAACTAAAAAATTTACACTATACATTAGTTATATAGGTCCTAAAAAGTGCCTTGTGAACTATATGGTGCCAAATGTGCAATTCACATTGCAAAAAGTTCTAACGGGTCTCAAAATGTTTATTAGAGTCTAATAAGTAAATAATAAAAGTATAACAGTTAACCAATAAAAGGTTTGTCTGTTATCGTTAAAAGAACTTAACTAAAAAATTTGCACTATACATTAGTTATATAGGTCCTAAAAAGTGCCTTGTCAACTATATGGTGCCAAATGTGCAATTCACATTGCAAAAAGTTCTAACGGGTCTCAAAATGTTTATTAGAGTCTAATAAGTAAATAATAAAAGTATAACAGTTAACCAATAAAAGGTTTGTCTGTTATCGTTAAAAGAACTTAACTAAAAAATTTCCACTGTACATTAGCTATATAAATCCTAAAAAGTGCCTTGTGAACTATATGGTGCCAAATGTGCAATTCACATTGCAAAAAGTTCTAACGGGTCTCAAAATGTTTATTAGAGTCTAATAAGTAAATAATAAAAGTATAACAGTTAACCAATAAAAGGTTTGTCTGTTATCGTTAAAAGAACTTAACTAAAAAATTTGCAATATACATTAGTTATATAGGTCCTAAAAAGTGCCTTGTGAACTATATGGTGCCAAATGTGCAATTCACATTGCAGAAAGTTCTAACGGGTCTCAAAATGTTTATTAGAGTCTAATAAGTAAATAATAAAAGTATAACAGTTAACCAATAAAAGGTTTGTCTGTTATCGTTAAAAGAACTTAACTAAAAAATTTGCACTATACATTAGTTATATAGGTCCTAAAAAGTGCCTTGTGAACTATATGGTGCCAAATGTGCAATTCACATTGCAAAAAGTTCTAACGGGTCTCAAAATGTTTATTAGAGTCTAATAAGTAAATAATAAAAGTATAACAGTTAACCAATAAAAGGTTTGTCTGTTATCGTTAAAAGAACTTAACTAAAAAATTTGCACTATACATTAGTTATATAGGTCCTAAAAAGTGCCTTGTCAACTATATGGTGCCAAATGTGCAATTCACATTGCAAAAAGTTCTCACGGGTCTCAAAATGTTTATTAGAGTCTAATAAGTAAATAATAAAAGTATAACAGTTAACCAATAAAAGGTTTGTCTGTTATCGTTAAAAGAACTTAACCCTTATTAGCACAGGGATTTTAGGTAACTTAATCGGCACATATGTTGACAAATTGTCAACATGGCATTTCCTTGTGTTTTTCGATACAAATGCGCTGGTCTCAAAGTGAAGTTGTTATTTTAGATGATTTGATGTTGATAAAACTTTAACAAAACAATCATTAATCCTAGTTGGGAGGTCTGCTTGCTACCCATAACATAGTTTTAGCTTACTAGTTCTCAGATGAAATGCAAGAAAATCTTAACGAGCGAAGTTTTGCTACATGTTTTTCAAACACAAAAACGAAGAAACGTGGAGCACTACAACAAATTGTTCAGCATTCCAAGCATTATTTGTTCTTCTGAACTTTTCTGTGTCGTGGGTAAACCCGTCGGCTATAAGTGACACATGCAGATCGAGTATGATCTGCACATCTGTAGCATCTTCCCCGTTTGATACCTTGAACTGCGCGATTGAAAGTGCTTGAAGTAGCAGCATCAACTTTTCGGCAAGTAGTTTAGTTTCTCCCGCCAATTTTCTTTGGATGACATATGGTTGAGTAAGCTGAAAGCTAAGGTTTTTGAGAAAATCTGTTTTTTTGTTACTTTTCCAATTGCCTCTTATTATGAGAAATGCGTTGTTACTGGCAACATTTATCAAATTTTAATTATTAACCATTGGCCAACGATTTGTTTTCCTCAAGCAATTGAATTCTTCACAGTTTTCATCAAGAGTGTCAACTCCACCTTTATGTTTGTTGTAATCCATGATAACTGCAGGTTTCCTGTGAGTTTCAGTGATGGAAACAGAAGAGTGTGAAGAAGACATCATGAGGACATTCCTGTTTCGTTTTGGTACATATGACAATAGCAGAATGTTGTTCAAATGGTCATACAACGCTTCAGTACTTTCCACCTCTTTTCCCCTCGCTGATTTGAGCTGCGATGGAACTTCACTGCTATTAGCCATTACTGTTCCTACCAATGTAAGCTTTTGAAGCAAGAGACTGCAAACAAGACCAAGATATGTAAAATATCTGTCAATGTATATGTCACGACCAGTACCAAAGTAAACAAAACACAGGTTCATCACTATATCTTTTGCAAGATTTCTGTGAGGAGCCGAGTCGGATTCTTTTCCGGAATAAATAATGCCATTTAGAGCAAAACCTGATGTGGCTTCACACAGCCAGAAGAACTTCACACCATATTTCCTTGGTTTCAATGGCATGTATGTTCTTCCAGGAATTTTCCCTCGATATCCGACCAGTTGTTCATCCACAGTCAATGATTCCCTAGGAATGTAGACGTTGCGCAGAGCTTGTAAGAGCTAGTTAGAGCTAAGGCAAACGTTTCCGACACAACTGCGTAGACAATATTTTTCTTCTGAGTTATATCAACTGGAAATCTAACTCCTTCTAGTCAGACAGTGATTCTCTAATAACACGTGCAACTCTCCTGTAAGTCCCCGGTTATCACTTTGTGATAATAGCTAACTACTATGTAGTGACTTTACATTCCAAACTCCTATTGTTTCTGATTGCTGACATTTTGTCAACAGATGTGCCGATTAAGTTAAAATGCAAATAACTCATTGTGGAAACAATTTAACGTTTTGAAATCGCTACAGCAGTAAGCGATTCAGAAGTTCTCCATCGTCACAGGATGTTGCTGAGCTAGTGCATAAGGTACGAGAGCAATGTCACACAAAAAATCAATTTTGACAAAATGTCAACGCATGTGCTGATAAGGGTTAACTAAAAAATTTGCACTATACATTAGTTATATAGGTCCTAAAAAGTGCCTTGTCAACTATATGGTGCCAAATGTGCAATTCACATTGCAAAAAGTTCTAACGGGTCTCAAAATGTTTATTAGAGTCTAATAAGTAAATAATAAAAGTATAACAGTTAACCAATAAAAGGTTTGTCTGTTATCGTTAAAAGAACTTAACTAAAAAATTTCCACTGTACATTAGCTATATAAATCCTAAAAAGTGCCTTGTGAACTATATGGTGCCAAATGTGCAATTCACATTGCAAAAAGTTCTAACGGGTCTCAAAATGTTTATTAGAGTCTAATAAGTAAATAATAAAAGTATAACAGTTAACCAATAAAAGGTTTGTCTGTTATCGTTAAAAGAACTTAACTAAAAAATTTGCAATATACATTAGTTATACAGGTCCTAAAAAGTGCCTTGTGAACTATATGGTGCCAAATGTGCAATTCACATTGCAGAAAGTTCTAACGGGTCTCAAAATGTTTATTAGAGTCTAATAAGTAAATAATAAAAGTATAACAGTTAACCAATAAAAGGTTTGTCTGTTATCGTTAAAAGAACTTAACTAAAAAATTTGCACTATACATTAGTTATATAGGTCCTAAAAAGTGCCTTGTGAACTATATGGTGCCAAATGTGCAATTCACATTGCAAAAAGTTCTAACGGGTCTCAAAATGTTTATTAGAGTCTAATAAGTAAATAATAAAAGTATAACCGTTAACCAATAAAAGGTTTGTCTGTTATCGTTAAAAGAACTTAACTAAAAAATTTGCACTATACATTAGTTATATAGGTCCTAAAAAGTGCCTTGTGAACTATATGGTGCCAAATGTGCAATTCACATTGCAAAAAGTTCTAACGGGTCTCAAAATGTTTATTAGAGTCTAATAAGTAAATAATAAAAGTATAACAGTTAACCAATAAAAGGTTTGTCTGTTATCGTTAAAAGAACTTAACTAAAATATTTGCACTATACATTAGTTATATAGGTCCTAAAAAGTGCCTTGTCAACTATATGGTGCCAAATGTGCAATTCACATTGCAAAAAGTTCTAACGGGTCTCAAAATGTTTATTAGAGTCTAATAAGTAAATAATAAAAGTATAACAGTTAACCAATAAAAGGTTTGTCTGTTATCGTTAAAAGAACTTAACTAAAAAATTTCCACTGTACATTAGCTATATAAATCCTAAAAAGTGCCTTGTGAACTATATGATGCCAAATGTGCAATTCACATTGCAAAAAGTTCTAACGGGTCTCAAAATGTTTATTAGAGTCTAATAAGTAAATAATAAAAGTATAACAGTTAACCAATAAAAGGTTTGTCTGTTATCGTTAAAAGAACTTAACTAAAAAATTTGCACTATACATTAGTTATATAGGTCCTAAAAAGTGCCTTGTGAACTATATGGTGCCAAATGTGCAATTCACATTGCAAAAAGTTCTAACGGGTCTCAAAATGTTTATTAGAGTCTAATAAGTAAATAATAAAAGTATAACAGTTAACCAATAAAAGGTTTGTCTGTTATCGTTAAAAGAACTTAACTAAAATATTTGCACTATACATTAGTTATATAGGTCCTAAAAAGTGCCTTGTGAACTATATGGTGCCAAATGTGCAATTCACATTGCAAAAAGTTCTAACGGGTCTCAAAATGTTTATTAGAGTCTAATAAGTAAATAATAAAAGTATAACAGTTAACCAATAAAAGGTTTGTCTGTTATCGTTAAAAGAACTTAACTAAAAAATTTGCACTATACATTAGTTATATAGGTCCTAAAAAGTGCCTTGTCAACTATATGGTGCCAAATGTGCAATTCACATTGCAAAAAGTTCTAACGGGTCTCAAAATGTTTATTAGAGTCTAATAAGTAAATAATAAAAGTATAACAGTTAACCAATAAAAGGTTTGTCTGTTATCGTTAAAAGAACTTAACTAAAAAATTTCCACTGTACATTAGCTATATAAATCCTAAAAAGTGCCTTGTGAACTATATGATGCCAAATGTGCAATTCACATTGCAAAAAGTTCTAACGGGTCTCAAAATGTTTATTAGAGTCTAATAAGTAAATAATAAAAGTATAACAGTTAACCAATAAAAGGTTTGTCTGTTAACGTTAAAAGAACTTAACTAAAAAATTTGCACTATACATTAGTTATATAGGTCCTAAAAAGTGCCTTGTGAACTATATGGTGCCAAATGTGCAATTCACATTGCAAAAAGTTCTAACGGGTCTCAAAATGTTTATTAGAGTCTAATAAGTAAATAATAAAAGTATAACAGTTAACAAATAAAAGGTTTGTCTGTTATCGTTAAAAGAACTTAACTAAAAAATTTACACTATACATTAGTTATATAGGTCCTAAAAAGTGCCTTGTCAACTATATGGTGCCAAATGTGCAATTCACATTGCAAAAAGTTCTCACGGGTCTCAAAATGTTTATTAGAGTCTAATAAGTAAATAATAAAAGTATAACAGTTAACCAATAAAAGGTTTGTCTGTTATCGTTAAAAGAACTTAACTAAAAAATTTACACTATACATTAGCTATATAGGTCCTCAAAAGTGCCTTGTGAACTATATGGTGCCAAATGTGCAATTCACATTGCAAAAAGTTCTAACGGGTCTCAAAATGTTTATTAGAGTCTAATAAGTAAATAATAAAAGTATAACAGTTAACCAATAAAAGGTTTGTCTGTTATCGTTAAAAGAACTTAACTAAAAAATTTGCACTATACATTAGTTATATAGGTCCTAAAAAGTGCCTTGTCAACTATATGGTGCCAAATGTGCAATTCACATTGCAAAAAGTTCTCACGGGTCTCAAAATGTTTATTAGAGTCTAATAAGTAAATAATAAAAGTATAACAGTTAACCAATAAAAGGTTTGTCTGTTATCGTTAAAAGAACTTAACTAAAAAATTAACACTATACATTAGCTATATAGGTCCTAAAAAGTGCCTTGTGAACTATATGGTGCCAAATGTGCAATTCACATTGCAAAAAGTTCTAACGGGTCTCAAAATGTTTATTAGAGTCTAATAAGTAAATAATAAAAGTATAACAGTTAACCAATAAAAGGTTTGTCTGTTATCGTTAAAAGAACTTAACTAAAAAATTTGCACTATACATTAGCTATATAGGTCCTAAAAAGTGCCTTGTGAACTATATGGTGCCAAATGTGCAATTCACATTGCAGAAAGTTCTATTGGGTCTCAAAATGTTTATTAGAGTCTAATAAGTAAATAATAAAAGTATAACAGTTAACCAATAAAAGGTTTGTCTGTTATCGTTAAAAGAACTTAACTAAAAAATTTGCACTATACATTAGTTATATAGGTCCTAAAAAGTGCCTTGTGAACTATATGGTGCCAAATGTGCAATTCACATTGCAAAAGGTTCTAATGGGTCTCAAAATGTTTATTAGAGTCTAATAAGTAAATAATAAAAGTATAACAGTTAACCAATAAAAGGTTTGTCTGTTATCGTTAAAAGAACTTAACTAAAAAATTTACACTATACATTAGCTATATAGGTCCTAAAAAGTGCCTTGTGAACTATATGGTGCCAAATGTGCAATTCACATTGCAAAAAGTTCTAACGGGTCTCAAAATGTTTATTAGAGTCTAATAAGTAAATAATAAAAGTATAACAGTTAACCAATAAAAGGTTTGTCTGTTATCGTTAAAAGAACTTAACTAAAAAATTTGCACTATACATTAGCTATATAGGTCCTAAAAAGTGCCTTGTGAACTATATGGTGCCAAATGTGCAATTCACATTGCAGAAAGTTCTATCGGGTCTCAAAATGTTTATTAGAGTCTAATAAGTAAATAATAAAAGTATAACAGTTAACCAATAAAAGGTTTGTCTGTTATCGTTAAAAGAACTTAACTAAAAAATTTGCACTATACATTAGTTATATAGGTCCTAAAAAGTGCCTTGTGAACTATATGGTGCCAAATGTGCAATTCACATTGCAAAAAGTTCTAATGGGTCTCAAAATGTTTAGTAGAGTCTAATAAGTAAATAATAAAAGTATAACAGTTAACCAATAAAAGGTTTGTCTGTTATCGTTAAAAGAACTTAACTAAAAAATTTACACTATACATTAGTTATATAGGTCCTAAAAAGTGCCTTGTGAACTATATGGTGCCAAATGTGCAATTCACATTGCAAAAAGTTCTAACGGGTCTCAAAATGTTTATTAGAGTCTAATAAGTAAATAATAAAAGTATAACAGTTAACCAATAAAATGTTTGTCTGTTATCGTTAAAAGAACTTAACTAAAAAATTTGCACTATACATTAGTTATATAGGTCCTAAAAAGTGCCTTGTGAACTATATGGTGCCAAATGTGCAATTCACATTGCAAAAAGTTCTAACGGGTCTCAAAATGTTTATTAGAGTCTAATAAGTAAATGATAAAAGTATAACAGTTAACCAATAAAAGGTTTGTCTGTTATCGTTAAAAGAACTTAACTAAAAAACTTACACTATACATTAGCTTTATAGGTCCTAAAAAGTGCCTTGTGAACTATATGGTGCCAAATGTGCAATTCACATTGCAAAAAGTTCTAACTGGTCTCAAAATGTTTATTAGAGTCTAATAAGTAAATAATAAAAGTATAACAGTTAACCAATAAAAGGTTTGCCTGTTATCGTTAAAAGAACTTAACTAAAATATTTGCACTATACATTAGTTATATAGGTCCTAAAAAGTGCCTTGTGAACTATATGGTGCCAAATGTGCAATTCACATTGCAAAAAGTTCTAACGGGTCTCAAAATGTTTATTAGAGTCTAATAAGTAAATAATAAAAGTATAACAGTTAACCAATAAAAGGTTTGTCTGTTATCGTTAAAAGAACTTAACTAAAATATTTGCACTATACATTAGTTATATAGGTCCTAAAAAGTGCCTTGTCAACTATATGGTGCCAAATGTGCAATTCACATTGCAAAAAGTTCTAACGGGTCTCAAAATGTTTATTAGAGTCTAATAAGTAAATAATAAAAGTATAACAGTTAACAAATAAAAGGTTTGTCTGTTATCGTTAAAAGAACTTAACTAAAAAATTTACACTATACATTAGTTATATAGGTCCTAAAAAGTGCCTTGTGAACTATATGGTGCCAAATGTGCAATTCACATTGCAAAAAGTTCTCACGGGTCTCAAAATGTTTATTAGAGTCTAATAAGTAAATAATAAAAGTATAACAGTTAACCAATAAAAGGTTTGTCTGTTATCGTTAAAAGAACTTAACTAAAAAATTTACACTATACATTAGCTATATAGGTCCTCAAAAGTGCCTTGTGAACTATATGGTGCCAAATGTGCAATTCACATTGCAAAAAGTTCTAACGGGTCTCAAAATGTTTATTAGAGTCTAATAAGTAAATAATAAAAGTATAACAGTTAACCAATAAAAGGTTTGTCTGTTATCGTTAAAAGAACTTAACTAAAAAATTTGCACTATACATTAGTTATATAGGTCCTAAAAAGTGCCTTGTCAACTATATGGTGCCAAATGTGCAATTCACATTGCAAAAAGTTCTAACGGGTCTCAAAATGTTTATTAGAGTCTAATAAGTAAATAATAAAAGTATAACAGTTAACCAATAAAAGGTTTGTCTGTTATCGTTAAAAGAACTTAACTAAAAAATTTGCACTATACATTAGCTATATAGGTCCTAAAAAGTGCCTTGTGAACTATATGGTGCCAAATGTGCAATTCACATTGCAGAAAGTTCTATCGGGTCTCAAAATGTTTATTAGAGTCTAATAAGTAAATAATAAAAGTATAACAGTTAACCAATAAAAGGTTTGTCTGTTATCGTTAAAAGAACTTAACTAAAATATTTGCACTATACATTAGTTATATAGGTCCTAAAAAGTGCCTTGTGAACTATATGGTGCCAAATGTGCAATTCACATTGCAAAAAGTTCTAACGGGTCTCAAAATGTTTATTAGAGTCTAATAAGTAAATAATAAAAGTATAACAGTTAACCAATAAAATGTTTGTCTGTTATCGTTAAAAGAACTTAACTAAAAAATTTGCACTATACATTAGTTATATAGGTCCTAAAAAGTGCCTTGTGAACTATATGGTGCCAAATGTGCAATTCACATTGCAAAAAGTTCTCACGGGTCTCAAAATGTTTATTAGAGTCTAATAAGTAAATAATAAAAGTATAACAGTTAACCAATAAAAGGTTTGTCTGTTATCGTTAAAAGAACTTAACTAAAAAATTAACACTATACATTAGCTATATAGGTCCTAAAAAGTGCCTTGTGAACTATATGGTGCCAAATGTGCAATTCACATTGCAAAAAGTTCTAACGGGTCTCAAAATGTTTATTAGAGTCTAATAAGTAAATAATAAAAGTATAACAGTTAACCAATAAAAGGTTTGTCTGTTATCGTTAAAAGAACTTAACTAAAAAATTTGCACTATACATTAGCTATATAGGTCCTAAAAAGTGCCTTGTGAACTATATGGTGCCAAATGTGCAATTCACATTGCAGAAAGTTCTATCGGGTCTCAAAATGTTTATTAGAGTCTAATAAGTAAATAATAAAAGTATAACAGTTAACCAATAAAAGGTTTGTCTGTTATCGTTAAAAGAACTTAACTAAAAAATTTGCACTATACATTAGTTATATAGGTCCTAAAAAGTGCCTTGTGAACTATATGGTGCCAAATGTGCAATTCACATTGCAAAAAGTTCTAATGGGTCTCAAAATGTTTAGTAGAGTCTAATAAGTAAATAATAAAAGTATAACAGTTAACCAATAAAAGGTTTGTCTGTTATCGTTAAAAGAACTTAACTAAAAAATTTACACTATACATTAGTTATATAGGTCCTAAAAAGTGCCTTGTGAACTATATGGTGCCAAATGTGCAATTCACATTGCAAAAAGTTCTAACGGGTCTCAAAATGTTTATTAGAGTCTAATAAGTAAATAATAAAAGTATAACAGTTAACCAATGAAAGGTTTGTCTGTTATCGTTAAAAGAACTTAACTAAAAAATTTCCACTATACATTAGCTATATAGGTCCTAAAAAGTGCCTTGTTAACTATATGGTGCCAAATGTGCAATTCACATTGCAAAAAGTTCAAACGGGTCTCAAAATGTTTATTAGAGTCTAATAAGTAAATAATAAAAGTATAACAGTTAACCAATAAAAGGTTTGTCTGTTATCGTTAAAAGAACTTAACTAAAAAATTTACACTATACATTAGCTATATAGGTCCTAAAAAGTGCCTTGTGAACTATATGGTGCCAAATGTGCAATTCACATTGCAAAAAGTTCTCACGGGTCTCAAAATGTTTATTAGAGTCTAATAAGTAAATAATAAAAGTATAACAGTTAACCAATAAAAGGTTTGTCTGTTATCGTTAAAAGAACTTAACTAAAAAATTAACACTATACATTAGCTATATAGGTCCTAAAAAGTGCCTTGTGAACTATATGGTGCCAAATGTGCAATTCACATTGCAAAAAGTTCTAACGGGTCTCAAAATGTTTATTAGAGTCTAATAAGTAAATAATAAAAGTATAACAGTTAACCAATAAAAGGTTTGTCTGTTATCGTTAAAAGAACTTAACTAAAAAATTTGCACTATACATTAGCTATATAGGTCCTAAAAAGTGCCTTGTGAACTATATGGTGCCAAATGTGCAATTCACATTGCAGAAAGTTCTATCGGGTCTCAAAATGTTTATTAGAGTCTAATAAGTAAATAATAAAAGTATAACAGTTAACCAATAAAAGGTTTGTCTGTTATCGTTAAAAGAACTTAACTAAAAAATTTGCACTATACATTAGTTATATAGGTCCTAAAAAGTGCCTTGTGAACTATATGGTGCCAAATGTGCAATTCACATTGCAAAAAGTTCTAATGGGTCTCAAAATGTTTAGTAGAGTCTAATAAGTAAATAATAAAAGTATAACAGTTAACCAAAAAAAGGTTTGTCTGTTATCGTTAAAAGAACTTAACTAAAAAATTTGCACTATACATTAGTTATATAGGTCCTAAAAAGTGCCTTGTGAACTATATGGTGCCAAATGTGCAATTCACATTGCAAAAAGTTCTAACGGGTCTCAAAATGTTTATTAGAGTCTAATAAGTAAATAATAAAAGTATAACAGTTAACCAATAAAAGGTTTGTCTGTTATCGTTAAAAGAACTTAACTAAAATATTTGCACTATACATTAGTTATATAGGTCCTAAAAAGTGCCTTGTGAACTATATGGTGCCAAATGTGCAATTCACATTGCAAAAAGTTCTAACGGGTCTCAAAATGTTTATTAGAGTCTAATAAGTAAATAATAAAAGTATAACAGTTAACCAATAAAAGGTTTGTCTGTTATCGTTAAAAGAACTTAACTAAAAAATTTGCACTATACATTAGTTATATAGGTCCTAAAAAGTGCCTTGTCAACTATATGGTGCCAAATGTGCAATTCACATTGCAAAAAGTTCTAACGGGTCTCAAAATGTTTATTAGAGTCTAATAAGTAAATAATAAAAGTATAACAGTTAACCAATAAAAGGTTTGTCTGTTATCGTTAAAAGAACTTAACTAAAAAATTTCCACTGTACATTAGCTATATAAATCCTAAAAAGTGCCTTGTGAACTATATGATGCCAAATGTGCAATTCACATTGCAAAAAGTTCTAACGGGTCTCAAAATGTTTATTAGAGTCTAATAAGTAAATAATAAAAGTATAACAGTTAACCAATAAAATGTTTGTCTGTTATCGTTAAAAGAACTTAACTAAAAAATTTGCACTATACATTAGTTATATAGGTCCTAAAAAGTGCCTTGTGAACTATATGGTGCCAAATGTGCAATTCACATTGCAAAAAGTTCTAACGGGTCTCAAAATGTTTATTAGAGTCTAATAAGTAAATGATAAAAGTATAACAGTTAACCAATAAAAGGTTTGTTTGTTATCGTTAAAAGAACTTAACTAAAAAATTTACACTATACATTAGCTTTATAGGTCCTAAAAAGTGCCTTGTGAACTATATGGTGCCAAATGTGCAATTCACATTGCAAAAAGTTCTAACTGGTCTCAAAATGTTTATTAGAGTCTAATAAGTAAATAATAAAAGTATAACAGTTAACCAATAAAAGGTTTGTCTGTTATCGTTAAAAGAACTTAACTAAAATATTTGCACTATACATTAGTTATATAGGTCCTAAAAAGTGCCTTGTGAACTATATGGTGCCAAATGTGCAATTCACATTGCAAAAAGTTCTAACGGGTCTCAAAATGTTTATTAGAGTCTAATAAGTAAATAATAAAAGTATAACAGTTAACCAATAAAAGGTTTGTCTGTTATCGTTAAAAGAACTTAACTAAAATATTTGCACTATACATTAGTTATATAGGTCCTAAAAAGTGCCTTGTCAACTATATGGTGCCAAATGTGCAATTCACATTGCAAAAAGTTCTAACGGGTCTCAAAATGTTTATTAGAGTCTAATAAGTAAATAATAAAAGTATAACAGTTAACAAATAAAAGGTTTGTCTGTTATCGTTAAAAGAACTTAACTAAAAAATTTACACTATACATTAGTTATATAGGTCCTAAAAAGTGCCTTGTGAACTATATGGTGCCAAATGTGCAATTCACATTGCAAAAAGTTCTCACGGGTCTCAAAATGTTTATTAGAGTCTAATAAGTAAATAATAAAAGTATAACAGTTAACCAATAAAAGGTTTGTCTGTTATCGTTAAAAGAACTTAACTAAAAAATTTACACTATACATTAGCTATATAGGTCCTCAAAAGTGCCTTGTGAACTATATGGTGCCAAATGTGCAATTCACATTGCAAAAAGTTCTAACGGGTCTCAAAATGTTTATTAGAGTCTAATAAGTAAATAATAAAAGTATAACAGTTAACCAATAAAAGGTTTGTCTGTTATCGTTAAAAGAACTTAACTAAAAAATTTGCACTATACATTAGTTATATAGGTCCTAAAAAGTGCCTTGTCAACTATATGGTGCCAAATGTGCAATTCACATTGCAAAAAGTTCTCACGGGTCTCAAAATGTTTATTAGAGTCTAATAAGTAAATAATAAAAGTATAACAGTTAACCAATAAAAGGTTTGTCTGTTATCGTTAAAAGAACTTAACTAAAAAATTAACACTATACATTAGCTATATAGGTCCTAAAAAGTGCCTTGTGAACTATATGGTGCCAAATGTGCAATTCACATTGCAAAAAGTTCTAACGGGTCTCAAAATGTTTATTAGAGTCTAATAAGTAAATAATAAAAGTATAACAGTTAACCAATAAAAGGTTTGTCTGTTATCGTTAAAAGAACTTAACTAAAAAATTTGCACTATACATTAGCTATATAGGTCCTAAAAAGTGCCTTGTGAACTATATGGTGCCAAATGTGCAATTCACATTGCAGAAAGTTCTATCGGGTCTCAAAATGTTTATTAGAGTCTAATAAGTAAATAATAAAAGTATAACAGTTAACCAATAAAAGGTTTGTCTGTTATCGTTAAAAGAACTTAACTAAAAAATTTGCACTATACATTAGTTATATAGGTCCTAAAAAGTGCCTTGTGAACTATATGGTGCCAAATGTGCAATTCACATTGCAAAAAGTTCTAACGGGTCTCAAAATGTTTATTAGAGTCTAATAAGTAAATAATAAAAGTATAACAGTTAACCAATAAAAGGTTTGTCTGTTATCGTTAAAAGAACTTAACTAAAAAATTTGCACTATACATTAGTTATATAGGTCCTAAAAAGTGCCTTGTGAACTATATGGTGCCAAATGTGCAATTCACATTGCAAAAAGTTCTAACGGGTCTCAAAATGTTTATTAGAGTCTAATAAGTAAATAATAAAAGTATAACAGTTAACCAATAAAAGGTTTGTCTGTTATCGTTAAAAGAACTTAACTAAAAAATTTGCACTATACATTAGCTATATAGGTCCTAAAAAGTGCCTTGTGAACTATATGGTGCCAAATGTGCAATTCACATTGCAGAAAGTTCTATCGGGTCTCAAAATGTTTATTAGAGTCTAATAAGTAAATAATAAAGGTATAACAGTTAACCAATAAAAGGTTTGTCTGTTATCGTTAAAAGAACTTAACTAAAAAATTTGCACTATACATTAGTTATATAGGTCCTAAAAAGTGCCTTGTGAACTATATGGTGCCAAATGTGCAATTCACATTGCAAAAAGTTCTAATGGGTCTCAAAATGTTTAGTAGAGTCTAATAAGTAAATAATAAAAGTATAACAGTTAACCAATAAAAGGTTTGTCTGTTATCGTTAAAAGAACTTAACTAAAAAATTTACACTATACATTAGTTATATAGGTCCTAAAAAGTGCCTTGTGAACTATATGGTGCCAAATGTGCAATTCACATTGCAAAAAGTTCTAACGGGTCTCAAAATGTTTATTAGAGTCTAATAAGTAAATAATAAAAGTATAACAGTTAACCAATAAAATGTTTGTCTGTTATCGTTAAAAGAACTTAACTAAAAAATTTGCACTATACATTAGTTATATAGGTCCTAAAAAGTGCCTTGTGAACTATATGGTGCCAAATGTGCAATTCACATTGCAAAAAGTTCTAACGGGTCTCAAAATGTTTATTAGAGTCTAATAAGTAAATGATAAAATTATAACAGTTAACCAATAAAAGGTTTGTCTGTTATCGTTAAAAGAACTTAACTAAAAAATTTACACTATACATTAGCTTTATAGGTCCTAAAAAGTGCCTTGTGAACTATATGGTGCCAAATGTGCAATTCACATTGCAAAAAGTTCTAACTGGTCTCAAAATGTTTATTAGAGTCTAATAAGTAAATAATAAAAGTATAACAGTTAACCAATAAAAGGTTTGTCTGTTATCGTTAAAAGAACTTAACTAAAATATTTGCACTATACATTAGTTATATAGGTCCTAAAAAGTGCCTTGTGAACTATATGGTGCCAAATGTGCAATTCACATTGCAAAAAGTTCTAACGGGTCTCAAAATGTTTATTAGAGTCTAATAAGTAAATAATAAAAGTATAACAGTTAACCAATAAAAGGTTTGTCTGTTATCGTTAAAAGAACTTAACTAAAATATTTGCACTATACATTAGTTATATAGGTCCTAAAAAGTGCCTTGTCAACTATATGGTGCCAAATGTGCAATTCACATTGCAAAAAGTTCTAACGGGTCTCAAAATGTTTATTAGAGTCTAATAAGTAAATAATAAAAGTATAACAGTTAACAAATAAAAGGTTTGTCTGTTATCGTTAAAAGAACTTAACTAAAAAATTTACACTATACATTAGTTATATAGGTCCTAAAAAGTGCCTTGTGAACTATATGGTGCCAAATGTGCAATTCACATTGCAAAAAGTTCTCACGGGTCTCAAAATGTTTATTAGAGTCTAATAAGTAAATAATAAAAGTATAACAGTTAACCAATAAAAGGTTTGTCTGTTATCGTTAAAAGAACTTAACTAAAAAATTTACACTATACATTAGCTATATAGGTCCTCAAAAGTGCCTTGTGAACTATATGGTGCCAAATGTGCAATTCACATTGCAAAAAGTTCTAACGGGTCTCAAAATGTTTATTAGAGTCTAATAAGTAAATAATAAAAGTATAACAGTTAACCAATAAAAGGTTTGTCTGTTATCGTTAAAAGAACTTAACTAAAAAATTTGCACTATACATTAGTTATATAGGTCCTAAAAAGTGCCTTGTCAACTATATGGTGCCAAATGTGCAATTCACATTGCAAAAAGTTCTAACGGGTCTCAAAATGTTTATTAGAGTCTAATAAGTAAATAATAAAAGTATAACAGTTAACCAATAAAAGGTTTGTCTGTTATCGTTAAAAGAACTTAACTAAAAAATTTGCACTATACATTAGCTATATAGGTCCTAAAAAGTGCCTTGTGAACTATATGGTGCCAAATGTGCAATTCACATTGCAGAAAGTTCTATCGGGTCTCAAAATGTTTATTAGAGTCTAATAAGTAAATAATAAAAGTATAACAGTTAACCAATAAAAGGTTTGTCTGTTATCGTTAAAAGAACTTAACTAAAAAATTTGCACTATACATTAGTTATATAGGTCCTAAAAAGTGCCTTGTGAACTATATGGTGCCAAATGTGCAATTCACATTGCAAAAAGTTCTAATGGGTCTCAAAATGTTTAGTAGAGTCTAATAAGTAAATAATAAAAGTATAACAGTTAACCAATAAAAGGTTTGTCTGTTATCGTTAAAAGAACTTAACTAAAAAATTTACACTATACATTAGTTATATAGGTCCTAAAAAGTGCCTTGTGAACTATATGGTGCCAAATGTGCAATTCACATTGCAAAAAGTTCTAACGGGTCTCAAAATGTTTATTAGAGTCTAATAAGTAAATAATAAAAGTATAACAGTTAACCAATAAAATGTTTGTCTGTTATCGTTAAAAGAACTTAACTAAAAAATTTGCACTATACATTAGTTATATAGGTCCTAAAAAGTGCCTTGTGAACTATATGGTGCCAAATGTGCAATTCACATTGCAAAAAGTTCTAACGGGTCTCAAAATGTTTATTAGAGTCTAATAAGTAAATAATAAAAGTATAACAGTTAACCAATGAAAGGTTTGTCTGTTATCGTTAAAAGAACTTAACTAAAAAATTTCCACTATACATTAGATATATAGGTCCTAAAAAGTGCCTTGTTAACTATATGGTGCCAAATGTGCAATTCACATTGCAAAAAGTTCTAACGGGTCTCAAAATGTTTATTAGAGTCTAATAAGTAAATAATAAAAGTATAACAGTTAACCAATAAAAGGTTTGTCTGTTATCGTTAAAAGAACTTAACTAAAAAATTTACACTATACATTAGCTATATAGGTCCTAAAAAGTGCCTTGTGAACTATATGGTGCCAAATGTGCAATTCACATTGCAAAAAGTTCTAACGGGTCTCAAAATGTTTATTAGAGTCTAATAAGTAAATAATAAAAGTATAACAGTTAACCAATAAAAGGTTTGTCTGTTATCGTTAAAAGAACTTAACTAAAAAATTTGCACTATACATTAGCTATATAGGTCCTAAAAAGTGCCTTGTGAACTATATGGTGCCAAATGTGCAATTCACATTGCAGAAAGTTCTATCGGGTCTCAAAATGTTTATTAGAGTCTAATAAGTAAATAATAAAAGTATAACAGTTAACCAATAAAAGGTTTGTCTGTTATCGTTAAAAGAACTTAACTAAAAAATTTGCACTATACATTAGTTATATAGGTCCTAAAAAGTGCCTTGTGAACTATATGGTGCCAAATGTGCAATTCACATTGCAAAAAGTTCTAATGGGTCTCAAAATGTTTAGTAGAGTCTAATAAGTAAATAATAAAAGTATAACAGTTAACCAATAAAAGGTTTGTCTGTTATCGTTAAAAGAACTTAACTAAAAAATTTACACTATACATTAGTTATATAGGTCCTAAAAAGTGCCTTGTGAACTATATGGTGCCAAATGTGCAATTCACATTGCAAAAAGTTCTAACGGGTCTCAAAATGTTTATTAGAGTCTAATAAGTAAATAATAAAAGTATAACAGTTAACCAATAAAATGTTTGTCTGTTATCGTTAAAAGAACTTAACTAAAAAATTTGCACTATACATTAGTTATATAGGTCCTAAAAAGTGCCTTGTGAACTATATGGTGCCAAATGTGCAATTCACATTGCAAAAAGTTCTAACGGGTCTCAAAATGTTTATTAGAGTCTAATAAGTAAATGATAAAAGTATAACAGTTAACCAATAAAAGGTTTGTCTGTTATCGTTAAAAGAACTTAACTAAAAAATTTACACTATACATTAGCTTTATAGGTCCTAAAAAGTGCCTTGTGAACTATATGGTGCCAAATGTGCAATTCACATTGCAAAAAGTTCTAACTGGTCTCAAAATGTTTATTAGAGTCTAATAAGTAAATAATAAAAGTATAACAGTTAACCAATAAAAGGTTTGTCTGTTATCGTTAAAAGAACTTAACTAAAATATTTGCACTATACATTAGTTATATAGGTCCTAAAAAGTGCCTTGTGAACTATATGGTGCCAAATGTGCAATTCACATTGCAAAAAGTTCTAACGGGTCTCAAAATGTTTATTAGAGTCTAATAAGTAAATAATAAAAGTATAACAGTTAACCAATAAAAGGTTTGTCTGTTATCGTTAAAAGAACTTAACTAAAAAATTTGCACTATACATTAGTTATATAGGTCCTAAAAAGTGCCTTGTCAACTATATGGTGCCAAATGTGCAATTCACATTGCAAAAAGTTCTAACGGATCTCAAAATGTTTATTAGAGTCTAATAAGTAAATAATAAAAGTATAACAGTTAACAAATAAAAGGTTTGTCTGTTATCGTTAAAAGAACTTAACTAAAAAATTTACACTATACATTAGTTATATAGGTCCTAAAAAGTGCCTTGTGAACTATATGGTGCCAAATGTGCAATTCACATTGCAAAAAGTTCTCACGGGTCTCAAAATGTTTATTAGAGTCTAATAAGTAAATAATAAAAGTATAACAGTTAACCAATAAAAGGTTTGTCTGTTATCGTTAAAAGAACTTAACTAAAAAATTTACACTATACATTAGCTATATAGGTCCTCAAAAGTGCCTTGTGAACTATATGGTGCCAAATGTGCAATTCACATTGCAAAAAGTTCTAACGGGTCTCAAAATGTTTATTAGAGTCTAATAAGTAAATAATAAAAGTATAACAGTTAACCAATAAAAGGTTTGTCTGTTATCGTTAAAAGAACTTAACTAAAAAATTTGCACTATACATTAGTTATATAGGTCCTAAAAAGTGCCTTGTCAACTATATGGTGCCAAATGTGCAATTCACATTGCAAAAAGTTCTCACGGGTCTCAAAATGTTTATTAGAGTCTAATAAGTAAATAATAAAAGTATAACAGTTAACCAATAAAAGGTTTGTCTGTTATCGTTAAAAGAACTTAACCCTTATTAGCACAGGGATTTTAGGTAACTTAATCGGCACATATGTTGACAAATTGTCAACATGGCATTTCCTTGTGTTTTTCGATACAAATGCGCTGGTCTCAAAGTGAAGTTGTTATTTTAGATGATTTGATGTTGATAAAACTTTAACAAAACAATCATTAATCCTAATTGGGAGGTCTGCTTGCTACCCATAACATAGTTTTAGCTTACTAGTTCTCAGATGAAATGCAAGAAAATCTTAACGAGCGAAGTTTTGCTACATGTTTTTCAAACACAAAAACGAAGAAACGTGGAGCACTACAACAAATTGTTCAGCATTCCAAGCATTATTTGTTCTTCTGAACTTTTCTGTGTCGTGGGTAAACCCGTCGGCTATAAGTGACACATGCAGATCGAGTATGATCTGCACATCTGTAGCATCTTCCCCGTTTGATACCTTGAACTGCGCGATTGAAAGTGCTTGAAGTAGCAGCATCAACTTTTCGGCAAGTAGTTTAGTTTCTCCCGCCAATTTTCTTTGGATGACATATGGTTGAGTAAGCTGAAAGCTAAGGTTTTTGAGAAAATCTGTTTTTTTGTTACTTTTCCAATTGCCTCTTATTATGAGAAATGCGTTGTTACTGGCAACATTTATCAAATTTTAATTATTAACCATTGGCCAACGATTTGTTTTCCTCAAGCAATTGAATTCTTCACAGTTTTCATCAAGAGTGTCAACTCCACCTTTATGTTTGTTGTAATCCATGATAACTGCAGGTTTCCTGTGAGTTTCAGTGATGGAAACAGAAGAGTGTGAAGAAGACATCATGAGGACATTCCTGTTTCGTTTTGGTACATATGACAATAGCAGAATGTTGTTCAAATGGTCATACAACGCTTCAGTACTTTCCACCTCTTTTCCCCTCGCTGATTTGAGCTGCGATGGAACTTCACTGCTATTAGCCATTACTGTTCCTACCAATGTAAGCTTTTGAAGCAAGAGACTGCAAACAAGACCAAGATATGTAAAATATCTGTCAATGTATATGTCACGACCAGTACCAAAGTAAACAAAACACAGGTTCATCACTATATCTTTTGCAAGATTTCTGTGAGGAGCCGAGTCGGATTCTTTTCCGGAATAAATAATGCCATTTAGAGCAAAACCTGATGTGGCTTCACACAGCCAGAAGAACTTCACACCATATTTCCTTGGTTTCAATGGCATGTATGTTCTTCCAGGAATTTTCCCTCGATATCCGACCAGTTGTTCATCCACAGTCAATGATTCCCTAGGAATGTAGACGTTGCGCAGAGCTTGTAAGAGCTAGTTAGAGCTAAGGCAAACGTTTCCGACACAACTGCGTAGACAATATTTTTCTTCTGAGTTATATCAACTGGAAATCTAACTCCTTCTAGTCAGACAGTGATTCTCTAATAACACGTGCAACTCTCCTGTAAGTCCCCGGTTATCACTTTGTGATAATAGCTAACTACTATGTAGTGACTTTACATTCCAAACTCCTATTGTTTCTGATTGCTGACATTTTGTCAACAGATGTGCCGATTAAGTTAAAATGCAAATAACTCATTGTGGAAACAATTTAACGTTTTGAAATCGCTACAGCAGTAAGCGATTCAGAAGCTCTCCATCGTCACAGGATGT
Source organism: Clavelina lepadiformis (assembly GCF_947623445.1). Lineage (NCBI taxonomy): Eukaryota > Metazoa > Chordata > Ascidiacea > Aplousobranchia > Clavelinidae > Clavelina > Clavelina lepadiformis. The sequence goes on along the minus strand of NC_135243.1, from coordinate 12,725,773 downwards.
TGCTGAGCTAGTGCATAAGGTACGAGAGCAATGTCACACAAAAAATCAATTTTGACAAAATGTCAACGCATGTGCTGATAAGGGTTAACTAAAAAATTTGCACTATACATTAGTTATATAGGTCCTAAAAAGTGCCTTGTCAACTATATGGTGCCAAATGTGCAATTCACATTGCAAAAAGTTCTAACGGGTCTCAAAATGTTTATTAGAGTCTAATAAGTAAATAATAAAAGTATAACAGTTAACCAATAAAAGGTTTGTCTGTTATCGTTAAAAGAACTTAACTAAAAAATTTCCACTGTACATTAGCTATATAAATCCTAAAAAGTGCCTTGTGAACTATATGGTGCCAAATGTGCAATTCACATTGCAAAAAGTTCTAACGGGTCTCAAAATGTTTATTAGAGTCTAATAAGTAAATAATAAAAGTATAACAGTTAACCAATGAAAGGTTTGTCTGTTATCGTTAAAAGAACTTAACTAAAAAATTTCCACTATACATTAGCTATATAGGTCCTAAAAAGTGCCTTGTTAACTATATGGTGCCAAATGTGCAATTCACATTGCAAAAAGTTCAAACGGGTCTCAAAATGTTTATTAGAGTCTAATAAGTAAATAATAAAAGTATAACAGTTAACCAATAAAAGGTTTGTCTGTTATCGTTAAAAGAACTTAACTAAAAAATTTACACTATACATTAGCTATATAGGTCCTAAAAAGTGCCTTGTGAACTATATGGTGCCAAATGTGCAATTCACATTGCAAAAAGTTCTCACGGGTCTCAAAATGTTTATTAGAGTCTAATAAGTAAATAATAAAAGTATAACAGTTAACCAATAAAAGGTTTGTCTGTTATCGTTAAAAGAACTTAACTAAAAAATTAACACTATACATTAGCTATATAGGTCCTAAAAAGTGCCTTGTGAACTATATGGTGCCAAATGTGCAATTCACATTGCAAAAAGTTCTAACGGGTCTCAAAATGTTTATTAGAGTCTAATAAGTAAATAATAAAAGTATAACAGTTAACCAATAAAAGGTTTGTCTGTTATCGTTAAAAGAACTTAACTAAAAAATTTGCACTATACATTAGCTATATAGGTCCTAAAAAGTGCCTTGTGAACTATATGGTGCCAAATGTGCAATTCACATTGCAGAAAGTTCTATCGGGTCTCAAAATGTTTATTAGAGTCTAATAAGTAAATAATAAAAGTATAACAGTTAACCAATAAAAGGTTTGTCTGTTATCGTTAAAAGAACTTAACTAAAAAATTTGCACTATACATTAGTTATATAGGTCCTAAAAAGTGCCTTGTGAACTATATGGTGCCAAATGTGCAATTCACATTGCAAAAAGTTCTAATGGGTCTCAAAATGTTTAGTAGAGTCTAATAAGTAAATAATAAAAGTATAACAGTTAACCAAAAAAAGGTTTGTCTGTTATCGTTAAAAGAACTTAACTAAAAAATTTGCACTATACATTAGTTATATAGGTCCTAAAAAGTGCCTTGTGAACTATATGGTGCCAAATGTGCAATTCACATTGCAAAAAGTTCTAACGGGTCTCAAAATGTTTATTAGAGTCTAATAAGTAAATAATAAAAGTATAACAGTTAACCAATAAAAGGTTTGTCTGTTATCGTTAAAAGAACTTAACTAAAATATTTGCACTATACATTAGTTATATAGGTCCTAAAAAGTGCCTTGTGAACTATATGGTGCCAAATGTGCAATTCACATTGCAAAAAGTTCTAACGGGTCTCAAAATGTTTATTAGAGTCTAATAAGTAAATAATAAAAGTATAACAGTTAACCAATAAAAGGTTTGTCTGTTATCGTTAAAAGAACTTAACTAAAAAATTTGCACTATACATTAGTTATATAGGTCCTAAAAAGTGCCTTGTCAACTATATGGTGCCAAATGTGCAATTCACATTGCAAAAAGTTCTAACGGGTCTCAAAATGTTTATTAGAGTCTAATAAGTAAATAATAAAAGTATAACAGTTAACCAATAAAAGGTTTGTCTGTTATCGTTAAAAGAACTTAACTAAAAAATTTCCACTGTACATTAGCTATATAAATCCTAAAAAGTGCCTTGTGAACTATATGATGCCAAATGTGCAATTCACATTGCAAAAAGTTCTAACGGGTCTCAAAATGTTTATTAGAGTCTAATAAGTAAATAATAAAAGTATAACAGTTAACCAATAAAATGTTTGTCTGTTATCGTTAAAAGAACTTAACTAAAAAATTTGCACTATACATTAGTTATATAGGTCCTAAAAAGTGCCTTGTGAACTATATGGTGCCAAATGTGCAATTCACATTGCAAAAAGTTCTAACGGGTCTCAAAATGTTTATTAGAGTCTAATAAGTAAATGATAAAAGTATAACAGTTAACCAATAAAAGGTTTGTTTGTTATCGTTAAAAGAACTTAACTAAAAAATTTACACTATACATTAGCTTTATAGGTCCTAAAAAGTGCCTTGTGAACTATATGGTGCCAAATGTGCAATTCACATTGCAAAAAGTTCTAACTGGTCTCAAAATGTTTATTAGAGTCTAATAAGTAAATAATAAAAGTATAACAGTTAACCAATAAAAGGTTTGTCTGTTATCGTTAAAAGAACTTAACTAAAATATTTGCACTATACATTAGTTATATAGGTCCTAAAAAGTGCCTTGTGAACTATATGGTGCCAAATGTGCAATTCACATTGCAAAAAGTTCTAACGGGTCTCAAAATGTTTATTAGAGTCTAATAAGTAAATAATAAAAGTATAACAGTTAACCAATAAAAGGTTTGTCTGTTATCGTTAAAAGAACTTAACTAAAATATTTGCACTATACATTAGTTATATAGGTCCTAAAAAGTGCCTTGTCAACTATATGGTGCCAAATGTGCAATTCACATTGCAAAAAGTTCTAACGGGTCTCAAAATGTTTATTAGAGTCTAATAAGTAAATAATAAAAGTATAACAGTTAACAAATAAAAGGTTTGTCTGTTATCGTTAAAAGAACTTAACTAAAAAATTTACACTATACATTAGTTATATAGGTCCTAAAAAGTGCCTTGTGAACTATATGGTGCCAAATGTGCAATTCACATTGCAAAAAGTTCTCACGGGTCTCAAAATGTTTATTAGAGTCTAATAAGTAAATAATAAAAGTATAACAGTTAACCAATAAAAGGTTTGTCTGTTATCGTTAAAAGAACTTAACTAAAAAATTTACACTATACATTAGCTATATAGGTCCTCAAAAGTGCCTTGTGAACTATATGGTGCCAAATGTGCAATTCACATTGCAAAAAGTTCTAACGGGTCTCAAAATGTTTATTAGAGTCTAATAAGTAAATAATAAAAGTATAACAGTTAACCAATAAAAGGTTTGTCTGTTATCGTTAAAAGAACTTAACTAAAAAATTTGCACTATACATTAGTTATATAGGTCCTAAAAAGTGCCTTGTCAACTATATGGTGCCAAATGTGCAATTCACATTGCAAAAAGTTCTCACGGGTCTCAAAATGTTTATTAGAGTCTAATAAGTAAATAATAAAAGTATAACAGTTAACCAATAAAAGGTTTGTCTGTTATCGTTAAAAGAACTTAACTAAAAAATTAACACTATACATTAGCTATATAGGTCCTAAAAAGTGCCTTGTGAACTATATGGTGCCAAATGTGCAATTCACATTGCAAAAAGTTCTAACGGGTCTCAAAATGTTTATTAGAGTCTAATAAGTAAATAATAAAAGTATAACAGTTAACCAATAAAAGGTTTGTCTGTTATCGTTAAAAGAACTTAACTAAAAAATTTGCACTATACATTAGCTATATAGGTCCTAAAAAGTGCCTTGTGAACTATATGGTGCCAAATGTGCAATTCACATTGCAGAAAGTTCTATCGGGTCTCAAAATGTTTATTAGAGTCTAATAAGTAAATAATAAAAGTATAACAGTTAACCAATAAAAGGTTTGTCTGTTATCGTTAAAAGAACTTAACTAAAAAATTTGCACTATACATTAGTTATATAGGTCCTAAAAAGTGCCTTGTGAACTATATGGTGCCAAATGTGCAATTCACATTGCAAAAAGTTCTAACGGGTCTCAAAATGTTTATTAGAGTCTAATAAGTAAATAATAAAAGTATAACAGTTAACCAATAAAAGGTTTGTCTGTTATCGTTAAAAGAACTTAACTAAAAAATTTGCACTATACATTAGTTATATAGGTCCTAAAAAGTGCCTTGTGAACTATATGGTGCCAAATGTGCAATTCACATTGCAAAAAGTTCTAACGGGTCTCAAAATGTTTATTAGAGTCTAATAAGTAAATAATAAAAGTATAACAGTTAACCAATAAAAGGTTTGTCTGTTATCGTTAAAAGAACTTAACTAAAAAATTTGCACTATACATTAGCTATATAGGTCCTAAAAAGTGCCTTGTGAACTATATGGTGCCAAATGTGCAATTCACATTGCAGAAAGTTCTATCGGGTCTCAAAATGTTTATTAGAGTCTAATAAGTAAATAATAAAGGTATAACAGTTAACCAATAAAAGGTTTGTCTGTTATCGTTAAAAGAACTTAACTAAAAAATTTGCACTATACATTAGTTATATAGGTCCTAAAAAGTGCCTTGTGAACTATATGGTGCCAAATGTGCAATTCACATTGCAAAAAGTTCTAATGGGTCTCAAAATGTTTAGTAGAGTCTAATAAGTAAATAATAAAAGTATAACAGTTAACCAATAAAAGGTTTGTCTGTTATCGTTAAAAGAACTTAACTAAAAAATTTACACTATACATTAGTTATATAGGTCCTAAAAAGTGCCTTGTGAACTATATGGTGCCAAATGTGCAATTCACATTGCAAAAAGTTCTAACGGGTCTCAAAATGTTTATTAGAGTCTAATAAGTAAATAATAAAAGTATAACAGTTAACCAATAAAATGTTTGTCTGTTATCGTTAAAAGAACTTAACTAAAAAATTTGCACTATACATTAGTTATATAGGTCCTAAAAAGTGCCTTGTGAACTATATGGTGCCAAATGTGCAATTCACATTGCAAAAAGTTCTAACGGGTCTCAAAATGTTTATTAGAGTCTAATAAGTAAATGATAAAATTATAACAGTTAACCAATAAAAGGTTTGTCTGTTATCGTTAAAAGAACTTAACTAAAAAATTTACACTATACATTAGCTTTATAGGTCCTAAAAAGTGCCTTGTGAACTATATGGTGCCAAATGTGCAATTCACATTGCAAAAAGTTCTAACTGGTCTCAAAATGTTTATTAGAGTCTAATAAGTAAATAATAAAAGTATAACAGTTAACCAATAAAAGGTTTGTCTGTTATCGTTAAAAGAACTTAACTAAAATATTTGCACTATACATTAGTTATATAGGTCCTAAAAAGTGCCTTGTGAACTATATGGTGCCAAATGTGCAATTCACATTGCAAAAAGTTCTAACGGGTCTCAAAATGTTTATTAGAGTCTAATAAGTAAATAATAAAAGTATAACAGTTAACCAATAAAAGGTTTGTCTGTTATCGTTAAAAGAACTTAACTAAAAAATTTGCACTATACATTAGTTATATAGGTCCTAAAAAGTGCCTTGTCAACTATATGGTGCCAAATGTGCAATTCACATTGCAAAAAGTTCTAACGGGTCTCAAAATGTTTATTAGAGTCTAATAAGTAAATAATAAAAGTATAACAGTTAACAAATAAAAGGTTTGTCTGTTATCGTTAAAAGAACTTAACTAAAAAATTTACACTATACATTAGTTATATAGGTCCTAAAAAGTGCCTTGTGAACTATATGGTGCCAAATGTGCAATTCACATTGCAAAAAGTTCTCACGGGTCTCAAAATGTTTATTAGAGTCTAATAAGTAAATAATAAAAGTATAACAGTTAACCAATAAAAGGTTTGTCTGTTATCGTTAAAAGAACTTAACTAAAAAATTTACACTATACATTAGCTATATAGGTCCTCAAAAGTGCCTTGTGAACTATATGGTGCCAAATGTGCAATTCACATTGCAAAAAGTTCTAACGGGTCTCAAAATGTTTATTAGAGTCTAATAAGTAAATAATAAAAGTATAACAGTTAACCAATAAAAGGTTTGTCTGTTATCGTTAAAAGAACTTAACTAAAAAATTTGCACTATACATTAGTTATATAGGTCCTAAAAAGTGCCTTGTCAACTATATGGTGCCAAATGTGCAATTCACATTGCAAAAAGTTCTAACGGGTCTCAAAATGTTTATTAGAGTCTAATAAGTAAATAATAAAAGTATAACAGTTAACCAATAAAAGGTTTGTCTGTTATCGTTAAAAGAACTTAACTAAAAAATTTGCACTATACATTAGCTATATAGGTCCTAAAAAGTGCCTTGTGAACTATATGGTGCCAAATGTGCAATTCACATTGCAGAAAGTTCTATCGGGTCTCAAAATGTTTATTAGAGTCTAATAAGTAAATAATAAAAGTATAACAGTTAACCAATAAAAGGTTTGTCTGTTATCGTTAAAAGAACTTAACTAAAAAATTTGCACTATACATTAGTTATATAGGTCCTAAAAAGTGCCTTGTGAACTATATGGTGCCAAATGTGCAATTCACATTGCAAAAAGTTCTAATGGGTCTCAAAATGTTTAGTAGAGTCTAATAAGTAAATAATAAAAGTATAACAGTTAACCAATAAAAGGTTTGTCTGTTATCGTTAAAAGAACTTAACTAAAAAATTTACACTATACATTAGTTATATAGGTCCTAAAAAGTGCCTTGTGAACTATATGGTGCCAAATGTGCAATTCACATTGCAAAAAGTTCTAACGGGTCTCAAAATGTTTATTAGAGTCTAATAAGTAAATAATAAAAGTATAACAGTTAACCAATAAAATGTTTGTCTGTTATCGTTAAAAGAACTTAACTAAAAAATTTGCACTATACATTAGTTATATAGGTCCTAAAAAGTGCCTTGTGAACTATATGGTGCCAAATGTGCAATTCACATTGCAAAAAGTTCTAACGGGTCTCAAAATGTTTATTAGAGTCTAATAAGTAAATAATAAAAGTATAACAGTTAACCAATGAAAGGTTTGTCTGTTATCGTTAAAAGAACTTAACTAAAAAATTTCCACTATACATTAGATATATAGGTCCTAAAAAGTGCCTTGTTAACTATATGGTGCCAAATGTGCAATTCACATTGCAAAAAGTTCTAACGGGTCTCAAAATGTTTATTAGAGTCTAATAAGTAAATAATAAAAGTATAACAGTTAACCAATAAAAGGTTTGTCTGTTATCGTTAAAAGAACTTAACTAAAAAATTTACACTATACATTAGCTATATAGGTCCTAAAAAGTGCCTTGTGAACTATATGGTGCCAAATGTGCAATTCACATTGCAAAAAGTTCTAACGGGTCTCAAAATGTTTATTAGAGTCTAATAAGTAAATAATAAAAGTATAACAGTTAACCAATAAAAGGTTTGTCTGTTATCGTTAAAAGAACTTAACTAAAAAATTTGCACTATACATTAGCTATATAGGTCCTAAAAAGTGCCTTGTGAACTATATGGTGCCAAATGTGCAATTCACATTGCAGAAAGTTCTATCGGGTCTCAAAATGTTTATTAGAGTCTAATAAGTAAATAATAAAAGTATAACAGTTAACCAATAAAAGGTTTGTCTGTTATCGTTAAAAGAACTTAACTAAAAAATTTGCACTATACATTAGTTATATAGGTCCTAAAAAGTGCCTTGTGAACTATATGGTGCCAAATGTGCAATTCACATTGCAAAAAGTTCTAATGGGTCTCAAAATGTTTAGTAGAGTCTAATAAGTAAATAATAAAAGTATAACAGTTAACCAATAAAAGGTTTGTCTGTTATCGTTAAAAGAACTTAACTAAAAAATTTACACTATACATTAGTTATATAGGTCCTAAAAAGTGCCTTGTGAACTATATGGTGCCAAATGTGCAATTCACATTGCAAAAAGTTCTAACGGGTCTCAAAATGTTTATTAGAGTCTAATAAGTAAATAATAAAAGTATAACAGTTAACCAATAAAATGTTTGTCTGTTATCGTTAAAAGAACTTAACTAAAAAATTTGCACTATACATTAGTTATATAGGTCCTAAAAAGTGCCTTGTGAACTATATGGTGCCAAATGTGCAATTCACATTGCAAAAAGTTCTAACGGGTCTCAAAATGTTTATTAGAGTCTAATAAGTAAATGATAAAAGTATAACAGTTAACCAATAAAAGGTTTGTCTGTTATCGTTAAAAGAACTTAACTAAAAAATTTACACTATACATTAGCTTTATAGGTCCTAAAAAGTGCCTTGTGAACTATATGGTGCCAAATGTGCAATTCACATTGCAAAAAGTTCTAACTGGTCTCAAAATGTTTATTAGAGTCTAATAAGTAAATAATAAAAGTATAACAGTTAACCAATAAAAGGTTTGTCTGTTATCGTTAAAAGAACTTAACTAAAATATTTGCACTATACATTAGTTATATAGGTCCTAAAAAGTGCCTTGTGAACTATATGGTGCCAAATGTGCAATTCACATTGCAAAAAGTTCTAACGGGTCTCAAAATGTTTATTAGAGTCTAATAAGTAAATAATAAAAGTATAACAGTTAACCAATAAAAGGTTTGTCTGTTATCGTTAAAAGAACTTAACTAAAAAATTTGCACTATACATTAGTTATATAGGTCCTAAAAAGTGCCTTGTCAACTATATGGTGCCAAATGTGCAATTCACATTGCAAAAAGTTCTAACGGATCTCAAAATGTTTATTAGAGTCTAATAAGTAAATAATAAAAGTATAACAGTTAACAAATAAAAGGTTTGTCTGTTATCGTTAAAAGAACTTAACTAAAAAATTTACACTATACATTAGTTATATAGGTCCTAAAAAGTGCCTTGTGAACTATATGGTGCCAAATGTGCAATTCACATTGCAAAAAGTTCTCACGGGTCTCAAAATGTTTATTAGAGTCTAATAAGTAAATAATAAAAGTATAACAGTTAACCAATAAAAGGTTTGTCTGTTATCGTTAAAAGAACTTAACTAAAAAATTTACACTATACATTAGCTATATAGGTCCTCAAAAGTGCCTTGTGAACTATATGGTGCCAAATGTGCAATTCACATTGCAAAAAGTTCTAACGGGTCTCAAAATGTTTATTAGAGTCTAATAAGTAAATAATAAAAGTATAACAGTTAACCAATAAAAGGTTTGTCTGTTATCGTTAAAAGAACTTAACTAAAAAATTTGCACTATACATTAGTTATATAGGTCCTAAAAAGTGCCTTGTCAACTATATGGTGCCAAATGTGCAATTCACATTGCAAAAAGTTCTCACGGGTCTCAAAATGTTTATTAGAGTCTAATAAGTAAATAATAAAAGTATAACAGTTAACCAATAAAAGGTTTGTCTGTTATCGTTAAAAGAACTTAACCCTTATTAGCACAGGGATTTTAGGTAACTTAATCGGCACATATGTTGACAAATTGTCAACATGGCATTTCCTTGTGTTTTTCGATACAAATGCGCTGGTCTCAAAGTGAAGTTGTTATTTTAGATGATTTGATGTTGATAAAACTTTAACAAAACAATCATTAATCCTAATTGGGAGGTCTGCTTGCTACCCATAACATAGTTTTAGCTTACTAGTTCTCAGATGAAATGCAAGAAAATCTTAACGAGCGAAGTTTTGCTACATGTTTTTCAAACACAAAAACGAAGAAACGTGGAGCACTACAACAAATTGTTCAGCATTCCAAGCATTATTTGTTCTTCTGAACTTTTCTGTGTCGTGGGTAAACCCGTCGGCTATAAGTGACACATGCAGATCGAGTATGATCTGCACATCTGTAGCATCTTCCCCGTTTGATACCTTGAACTGCGCGATTGAAAGTGCTTGAAGTAGCAGCATCAACTTTTCGGCAAGTAGTTTAGTTTCTCCCGCCAATTTTCTTTGGATGACATATGGTTGAGTAAGCTGAAAGCTAAGGTTTTTGAGAAAATCTGTTTTTTTGTTACTTTTCCAATTGCCTCTTATTATGAGAAATGCGTTGTTACTGGCAACATTTATCAAATTTTAATTATTAACCATTGGCCAACGATTTGTTTTCCTCAAGCAATTGAATTCTTCACAGTTTTCATCAAGAGTGTCAACTCCACCTTTATGTTTGTTGTAATCCATGATAACTGCAGGTTTCCTGTGAGTTTCAGTGATGGAAACAGAAGAGTGTGAAGAAGACATCATGAGGACATTCCTGTTTCGTTTTGGTACATATGACAATAGCAGAATGTTGTTCAAATGGTCATACAACGCTTCAGTACTTTCCACCTCTTTTCCCCTCGCTGATTTGAGCTGCGATGGAACTTCACTGCTATTAGCCATTACTGTTCCTACCAATGTAAGCTTTTGAAGCAAGAGACTGCAAACAAGACCAAGATATGTAAAATATCTGTCAATGTATATGTCACGACCAGTACCAAAGTAAACAAAACACAGGTTCATCACTATATCTTTTGCAAGATTTCTGTGAGGAGCCGAGTCGGATTCTTTTCCGGAATAAATAATGCCATTTAGAGCAAAACCTGATGTGGCTTCACACAGCCAGAAGAACTTCACACCATATTTCCTTGGTTTCAATGGCATGTATGTTCTTCCAGGAATTTTCCCTCGATATCCGACCAGTTGTTCATCCACAGTCAATGATTCCCTAGGAATGTAGACGTTGCGCAGAGCTTGTAAGAGCTAGTTAGAGCTAAGGCAAACGTTTCCGACACAACTGCGTAGACAATATTTTTCTTCTGAGTTATATCAACTGGAAATCTAACTCCTTCTAGTCAGACAGTGATTCTCTAATAACACGTGCAACTCTCCTGTAAGTCCCCGGTTATCACTTTGTGATAATAGCTAACTACTATGTAGTGACTTTACATTCCAAACTCCTATTGTTTCTGATTGCTGACATTTTGTCAACAGATGTGCCGATTAAGTTAAAATGCAAATAACTCATTGTGGAAACAATTTAACGTTTTGAAATCGCTACAGCAGTAAGCGATTCAGAAGCTCTCCATCGTCACAGGATGTTGCTGAGCTAGTGCATAAGGTACGAGAGCAATGTCACACAAAAAATCAATTTTGACAAAATGTCAACGCATGTGCTGATAAGGGTTAACTAAAAAATTTGCACTATACATTAGTTATATAGGTCCTAAAAAGTGCCTTGTCAACTATATGGTGCCAAATGTGCAATTCACATTGCAAAAAGTTCTAACGGGTCTCAAAATGTTTATTAGAGTCTAATAAGTAAATAATAAAAGTATAACAGTTAACCAATAAAAGGTTTGTCTGTTATCGTTAAAAGAACTTAACTAAAAAATTTCCACTGTACATTAGCTATATAAATCCTAAAAAGTGCCTTGTGAACTATATGGTGCCAAATGTGCAATTCACATTGCAAAAAGTTCTAACGGGTCTCAAAATGTTTATTAGAGTCTAATAAGTAAATAATAAAAGTATAACAGTTAACCAATAAAAGGTTTGTCTGTTATCGTTAAAAGAACTTAACTAAAAAATTTGCAATATACATTAGTTATACAGGTCCTAAAAAGTGCCTTGTGAACTATATGGTGCCAAATGTGCAATTCACATTGCAGAAAGTTCTAACGGGTCTCAAAATGTTTATTAGAGTCTAATAAGTAAATAATAAAAGTATAACAGTTAACCAATAAAAGGTTTGTCTGTTATCGTTAAAAGAACTTAACTAAAAAATTTGCACTATACATTAGTTATATAGGTCCTAAAAAGTGCCTTGTGAACTATATGGTGCCAAATGTGCAATTCACATTGCAAAAAGTTCTAACGGGTCTCAAAATGTTTATTAGAGTCTAATAAGTAAATAATAAAAGTATAACCGTTAACCAATAAAAGGTTTGTCTGTTATCGTTAAAAGAACTTAACTAAAAAATTTGCACTATACATTAGTTATATAGGTCCTAAAAAGTGCCTTGTGAACTATATGGTGCCAAATGTGCAATTCACATTGCAAAAAGTTCTAACGGGTCTCAAAATGTTTATTAGAGTCTAATAAGTAAATAATAAAAGTATAACAGTTAACCAATAAAAGGTTTGTCTGTTATCGTTAAAAGAACTTAACTAAAATATTTGCACTATACATTAGTTATATAGGTCCTAAAAAGTGCCTTGTCAACTATATGGTGCCAAATGTGCAATTCACATTGCAAAAAGTTCTAACGGGTCTCAAAATGTTTATTAGAGTCTAATAAGTAAATAATAAAAGTATAACAGTTAACCAATAAAAGGTTTGTCTGTTATCGTTAAAAGAACTTAACTAAAAAATTTCCACTGTACATTAGCTATATAAATCCTAAAAAGTGCCTTGTGAACTATATGATGCCAAATGTGCAATTCACATTGCAAAAAGTTCTAACGGGTCTCAAAATGTTTATTAGAGTCTAATAAGTAAATAATAAAAGTATAACAGTTAACCAATAAAAGGTTTGTCTGTTATCGTTAAAAGAACTTAACTAAAAAATTTGCACTATACATTAGTTATATAGGTCCTAAAAAGTGCCTTGTGAACTATATGGTGCCAAATGTGCAATTCACATTGCAAAAAGTTCTAACGGGTCTCAAAATGTTTATTAGAGTCTAATAAGTAAATAATAAAAGTATAACAGTTAACCAATAAAAGGTTTGTCTGTTATCGTTAAAAGAACTTAACTAAAATATTTGCACTATACATTAGTTATATAGGTCCTAAAAAGTGCCTTGTGAACTATATGGTGCCAAATGTGCAATTCACATTGCAAAAAGTTCTAACGGGTCTCAAAATGTTTATTAGAGTCTAATAAGTAAATAATAAAAGTATAACAGTTAACCAATAAAAGGTTTGTCTGTTATCGTTAAAAGAACTTAACTAAAAAATTTGCACTATACATTAGTTATATAGGTCCTAAAAAGTGCCTTGTCAACTATATGGTGCCAAATGTGCAATTCACATTGCAAAAAGTTCTAACGGGTCTCAAAATGTTTATTAGAGTCTAATAAGTAAATAATAAAAGTATAACAGTTAACCAATAAAAGGTTTGTCTGTTATCGTTAAAAGAACTTAACTAAAAAATTTCCACTGTACATTAGCTATATAAATCCTAAAAAGTGCCTTGTGAACTATATGATGCCAAATGTGCAATTCACATTGCAAAAAGTTCTAACGGGTCTCAAAATGTTTATTAGAGTCTAATAAGTAAATAATAAAAGTATAACAGTTAACCAATAAAATGTTTGTCTGTTATCGTTAAAAGAACTTAACTAAAAAATTTGCACTATACATTAGTTATATAGGTCCTAAAAAGTGCCTTGTGAACTATATGGTGCCAAATGTGCAATTCACATTGCAAAAAGTTCTAACGGGTCTCAAAATGTTTATTAGAGTCTAATAAGTAAATGATAAAAGTATAACAGTTAACCAATAAAAGGTTTGTCTGTTATCGTTAAAAGAACTTAACTAAAAAATTTACACTATACATTAGCTTTATAGGTCCTAAAAAGTGCCTTGTGAACTATATGGTGCCAAATGTGCAATTCACATTGCAAAAAGTTCTAACTGGTCTCAAAATGTTTATTAGAGTCTAATAAGTAAATAATGAAAGTATAACAGTTAACCAATAAAAGGTTTGTCTGTTATCGTTAAAAGAACTTAACTAAAATATTTGCACTATACATTAGTTATATAGGTCCTAAAAAGTGCCTTGTGAACTATATGGTGCCAAATGTGCAATTCACATTGCAAAAAGTTCTAACGGGTCTCAAAATGTTTATTAGAGTCTAATAAGTAAATAATAAAAGTATAACAGTTAACCAATAAAAGGTTTGTCTGTTATCGTTAAAAGAACTTAACTAAAATATTTGCACTATACATTAGTTATATAGGTCCTAAAAAGTGCCTTGTCAACTATATGGTGCCAAATGTGCAATTCACATTGCAAAAAGTTCTAACGGGTCTTAAAATGTTTATTAGAGTCTAATAAGTAAATAATAAAAGTATAACAGTTAACAAATAAAAGGTTTGTCTGTTATCGTTAAAAGAACTTAACTAAAAAATTTACACTATACATTAGTTATATAGGTCCTAAAAAGTGCCTTGTGAACTATATGGTGCCAAATGTGCAATTCACATTGCAAAAAGTTCTCACGGGTCTCAAAATGTTTATTAGAGTCTAATAAGTAAATAATAAAAGTATAACAGTTAACCAATAAAAGGTTTGTCTGTTATCGTTAAAAGAACTTAACTAAAAAATTTACACTATACATTAGCTATATAGGTCCTCAAAAGTGCCTTGTGAACTATATGGTGCCAAATGTGCAATTCACATTGCAAAAAGTTCTAACGGGTCTCAAAATGTTTATTAGAGTCTAATAAGTAAATAATAAAAGTATAACAGTTAACCAATAAAAGGTTTGTCTGTTATCGTTAAAAGAACTTAACTAAAAAATTTGCACTATACATTAGTTATATAGGTCCTAAAAAGTGCCTTGTCAACTATATGGTGCCAAATGTGCAATTCACATTGCAAAAAGTTCTCACGGGTCTCAAAATGTTTATTAGAGTCTAATAAGTAAATAATAAAAGTATAACAGTTAACCAATAAAAGGTTTGTCTGTTATCGTTAAAAGAACTTAACTAAAAAATTAACACTATACATTAGCTATATAGGTCCTAAAAAGTGCCTTGTGAACTATATGGTGCCAAATGTGCAATTCACATTGCAAAAAGTTCTAACGGGTCTCAAAATGTTTATTAGAGTCTAATAAGTAAATAATAAAAGTATAACAGTTAACCAATAAAAGGTTTGTCTGTTATCGTTAAAAGAACTTAACTAAAAAATTTGCACTATACATTAGCTATATAGGTCCTAAAAAGTGCCTTGTGAACTATATGGTGCCAAATGTGCAATTCACATTGCAGAAAGTTCTATCGGGTCTCAAAATGTTTATTAGAGTCTAATAAGTAAATAATAAAAGTATAACAGTTAACCAATAAAAGGTTTGTCTGTTATCGTTAAAAGAACTTAACTAAAAAATTTGCACTATACATTAGTTATATAGGTCCTAAAAAGTGCCTTGTGAACTATATGGTGCCAAATGTGCAATTCACATTGCAAAAGGTTCTAATGGGTCTCAAAATGTTTATTAGAGTCTAATAAGTAAATAATAAAAGTATAACAGTTAACCAATAAAAGGTTTGTCTGTTATCGTTAAAAGAACTTAACTAAAAAATTTACACTATACATTAGCTATATAGGTCCTAAAAAGTGCCTTGTGAACTATATGGTGCCAAATGTGCAATTCACATTGCAAAAAGTTCTAACGGGTCTCAAAATGTTTATTAGAGTCTAATAAGTAAATAATAAAAGTATAACAGTTAACCAATAAAAGGTTTGTCTGTTATCGTTAAAAGAACTTAACTAAAAAATTTGCACTATACATTAGCTATATAGGTCCTAAAAAGTGCCTTGTGAACTATATGGTGCCAAATGTGCAATTCACATTGCAGAAAGTTCTATCGGGTCTCAAAATGTTTATTAGAGTCTAATAAGTAAATAATAAAAGTATAACAGTTAACCAATAAAAGGTTTGTCTGTTATCGTTAAAAGAACTTAACTAAAAAATTTGCACTATACATTAGTTATATAGGTCCTAAAAAGTGCCTTGTGAACTATATGGTGCCAAATGTGCAATTCACATTGCAAAAAGTTCTAATGGGTCTCAAAATGTTTAGTAGAGTCTAATAAGTAAATAATAAAAGTATAACAGTTAACCAATAAAAGGTTTGTCTGTTATCGTTAAAAGAACTTAACTAAAAAATTTACACTATACATTAGTTATATAGGTCCTAAAAAGTGCCTTGTGAACTATATGGTGCCAAATGTGCAATTCACATTGCAAAAAGTTCTAACGGGTCTCAAAATGTTTATTAGAGTCTAATAAGTAAATAATAAAAGTATAACAGTTAACCAATAAAATGTTTGTCTGTTATCGTTAAAAGAACTTAACTAAAAAATTTGCACTATACATTAGTTATATAGGTCCTAAAAAGTGCCTTGTGAACTATATGGTGCCAAATGTGCAATTCACATTGCAAAAAGTTCTAACGGGTCTCAAAATGTTTATTAGAGTCTAATAAGTAAATGATAAAAGTATAACAGTTAACCAATAAAAGGTTTGTCTGTTATCGTTAAAAGAACTTAACTAAAAAATTTACACTATACATTAGCTTTATAGGTCCTAAAAAGTGCCTTGTGAACTATATGGTGCCAAATGTGCAATTCACATTGCAAAAAGTTCTAACTGGTCTCAAAATGTTTATTAGAGTCTAATAAGTAAATAATAAAAGTATAACAGTTAACCAATAAAAGGTTTGTCTGTTATCGTTAAAAGAACTTAACTAAAATATTTGCACTATACATTAGTTATATAGGTCCTAAAAAGTGCCTTGTGAACTATATGGTGCCAAATGTGCAATTCACATTGCAAAAAGTTCTAACGGGTCTCAAAATGTTTATTAGAGTCTAATAAGTAAATAATAAAAGTATAACAGTTAACCAATAAAAGGTTTGTCTGTTATCGTTAAAAGAACTTAACTAAAATATTTGCACTATACATTAGTTATATAGGTCCTAAAAAGTGCCTTGTCAACTATATGGTGCCAAATGTGCAATTCACATTGCAAAAAGTTCTAACGGGTCTCAAAATGTTTATTAGAGTCTAATAAGTAAATAATAAAAGTATAACAGTTAACAAATAAAAGGTTTGTCTGTTATCGTTAAAAGAACTTAACTAAAAAATTTACACTATACATTAGTTATATAGGTCCTAAAAAGTGCCTTGTGAACTATATGGTGCCAAATGTGCAATTCACATTGCAAAAAGTTCTCAAGGGTCTCAAAATGTTTATTAGAGTCTAATAAGTAAATAATAAAAGTATAACAGTTAACCAATAAAAGGTTTGTCTGTTATCGTTAAAAGAACTTAACTAAAAAATTTACACTATACATTAGCTAAATAGGTCCTCAAAAGTGCCTTGTGAACTATATGGTGCCAAATGTGCAATTCACATTGCAAAAAGTTCTAACGGGTCTCAAAATGTTTATTAGAGTCTAATAAGTAAATAATAAAAGTATAACAGTTAACCAATAAAAGGTTTGTCTGTTATCGTTAAAAGAACTTAACTAAAAAATTTGCACTATACATTAGTTATATAGGTCCTAAAAAGTGCCTTGTCAACTATATGGTGCCAAATGTGCAATTCACATTGCGAAAAGTTCTCACGGGTCTCAAAATGTTTATTAGAGTCTAATAAGTAAATAATAAAAGTATAACAGTTAACCAATAAAAGGTTTGTCTGTTATCGTTAAAAGAACTTAACTAAAAAATTAACACTATACATTAGCTATATAGGTCCTAAAAAGTGCCTTGTGAACTATATGGTGCCAAATGTGCAATTCACATTGCAAAAAGTTCTAACGGGTCTCAAAATGTTTATTAGAGTCTAATAAGTAAATAATAAAAGTATAACAGTTAACCAATAAAAGGTTTGTCTGTTATCGTTAAAAGAACTTAACTAAAAAATTTGCACTATACATTAGCTATATAGGTCCTAAAAAGTGCCTTGTGAACTATATGGTGCCAAATGTGCAATTCACATTGCAGAAAGTTCTATCGGGTCTCAAAATGTTTATTAGAGTCTAATAAGTAAATAATAAAAGTATAACAGTTAACCAATAAAAGGTTTGTCTGTTATCGTTAAAAGAACTTAACTAAAAAATTTGCACTATACATTAGTTATATAGGTCCTAAAAAGTGCCTTGTGAACTATATGGTGCCAAATGTGCAATTCACATTGCAAAAAGTTCTAATGGGTCTCAAAATGTTTAGTAGAGTCTAATAAGTAAATAATAAAAGTATAACAGTTAACCAATAAAAGGTTTGTCTGTTATCGTTAAAAGAACTTAACTAAAAAATTTACACTATACATTAGTTATATAGGTCCTAAAAAGTGCCTTGTGAACTATATGGTGCCAAATGTGCAATTCACATTGCAAAAAGTTCTAACGGGTCTCAAAATGTTTATTAGAGTCTAATAAGTAAATAATAAAAGTATAACAGTTAACCAAGAAAATGTTTGTCTGTTATCGTTAAAAGAACTTAACTAAAAAATTTGCACTATACATTAGTTATATAGGTCCTAAAAAGTGCCTTGTGAACTATATGGTGCCAAATGTGCAATTCACATTGCAAAAAGTTCTCACGGGTCTCAAAATGTTTATTAGAGTCTAATAAGTAAATAATAAAAGTATAACAGTTAACCAATAAAAGGTTTGTCTGTTATCGTTAAAAGAACTTAACTAAAAAATTTGCACTATACATTAGTTATATAGGTCCTAAAAAGTGCCTTGTGAACTATATGGTGCCAAATGTGCAATTCACATTGCAAAAAGTTCTAATGGGTCTCAAAATGTTTAGTAGAGTCTAATAAGTAAATAATAAAAGTATAACAGTTAACCAATAAAAGGTTTGTCTGTTATCGTTAAAAGAACTTAACTAAAAAATTTACACTATACATTAGTTATATAGGTCCTAAAAAGTGCCTTGTGAACTATATGGTGCCAAATGTGCAATTCACATTGCAAAAAGTTCTAACGGGTCTCAAAATGTTTATTAGAGTCTAATAAGTAAATAATAAAAGTATAACAGTTAACCAATGAAAGGTTTGTCTGTTATCGTTAAAAGAACTTAACTAAAAAATTTCCACTATACATTAGCTATATAGGTCCTAAAAAGTGCCTTGTAAACTATATGGTGCCAAATGTGTAATTCACATTGCAAAAAGTTCAAACGGGTCTCAAAATGTTTATTAGAGTCTAATAAGTAAATAATAAAAGTATAACAGTTAACCAATAAAAGGTTTGTCTGTTATCGTTAAAAGAACTTAACTAAAAAATTTACACTATACATTAGCTATATAGGTCCTAAAAAGTGCCTTGTGAACTATATGGTGCCAAATGTGCAATTCACATTGCAAAAAGTTCTAACGGGTCTCAAAATGTTTATTAGAGTCTAATAAGTAAATAATAAAAGTATAACAGTTAACCAATAAAAGGTTTGTCTGTTATCGTTAAAAGAACTTAACTAAAAAATTTGCACTATACATTAGCTAAATAGGTCCTAAAAAGTGCCTTGTGAACTATATGGTGCCAAATGTGCAATTCACATTGCAGAAAGTTCTATCGGGTCTCAAAATGTTTATTAGAGTCTAATAAGTAAATAATAAAAGTATAACAGTTAACCAATAAAAGGTTTGTCTGTTATCGTTAAAAGAACTTAACTAAAAAATTTGCACTATACATTAGTTATATAGGTCCTAAAAAGTGCCTTGTGAACTATATGGTGCCAAATGTGCAATTCACATTGCAAAAAGTTCTAATGGGTCTCAAAATGTTTAGTAGAGTCTAATAAGTAAATAATAAAAGTATAACAGTTAACCAATAAAAGGTTTGTCTGTTATCGTTAAAAGAACTTAACTAAAAAATTTACACTATACATTAGTTATATAGGTCGTAAAAAGTGCCTTGTGAACTATATGGTGCCAAATGTGCAATTCACATTGCAAAAAGTTCTAACGGGTCTCAAAATGTTTATTAGAGTCTAATAAGTAAATAATAAAAGTATAACAGTTAACCAATTAAATGTTTGTCTGTTATCGTTAAAAGAACTTAACTAAAAAATTTGCACTATACATTAGTTATATAGGTCCTAAAAAGTGCCTTGTGAACTATATGGTGCCAAATGTGCAATTCACATTGCAAAAAGTTCTAACGGGTCTCAAAATGTTTATTAGAGTCTAATAAGTAAATGATAAAAGTATAACAGTTAACCAATAAAAGGTTTGTCTGTTATCGTTAAAAGAACTTAACTAAAAAATTTACACTATACATTAGCTTTATAGGTCCTAAAAAGTGCCTTGTGAACTATATGGTGCCAAATGTGCAATTCACATTGCAAAAAGTTCTAACTGGTCTCAAAATGTTTATTAGAGTCTAATAAGTAAATAATAAAAGTATAACAGTTAACCAATAAAAGGTTTGTCTGTTATCGTTAAAAGAACTTAACTAAAATATTTGCACTATACATTAGTTATATAGGTCCTAAAAAGTGCCTTGTGAACTATATGGTGCCAAATGTGCAATTCACATTGCAAAAAGTTCTAACGGGTCTCAAAATGTTTATTAGAGTCTAATAAGTAAATAATAAAAGTATAACAGTTAACCAATAAAAGGTTTGTCTGTTATCGTTAAAAGAACTTAACTAAAATATTTGCACTATACATTAGTTATATAGGTCCTAAAAAGTGCCTTGTCAACTATATGGTGCCAAATGTGCAATTCACATTGCAAAAAGTTCTAACGGGTCTCAAAATGTTTATTAGAGTCTAATAAGTAAATAATAAAAGTATAACAGTTAACAAATAAAAGGTTTGTCTGTTATCGTTAAAAGAACTTAACTAAAAAATTTACACTATACATTAGTTATATAGGTCCTAAAAAGTGCCTTGTGAACTATATGGTGCCAAATGTGCAATTCACATTGCAAAAAGTTCTCACGGGTCTCAAAATGTTTATTAGAGTCTAATAAGTAAATAATAAAAGTATAACAGTTAACCAATAAAAGGTTTGTCTGTTATCGTTAAAAGAACTTAACTAAAAAATTTACACTATACATTAGCTATATAGGTCCTCAAAAGTGCCTTGTGAACTATATGGTGCCAAATGTGCAATTCACATTGCAAAAAGTTCTAACGGGTCTCAAAATGTTTATTAGAGTCTAATAAGTAAATAATAAAAGTATAACAGTTAACCAATAAAAGGTTTGTCTGTTATCGTTAAAAGAACTTAACTAAAAAATTTGCACTATACATTAGTTATATAGGTCCTAAAAAGTGCCTTGTCAACTATATGGTGCCAAATGTGCAATTCACATTGCAAAAAGTTCTCACGGGTCTCAAAATGTTTATTAGAGTCTAATAAGTAAATAATAAAAGTATAACAGTTAACCAATAAAAGGTTTGTCTGTTATCGTTAAAAGAACTTAACTAAAAAATTAACACTATACATTAGCTATATAGGTCCTAAAAAGTGCCTTGTGAACTATATGGTGCCAAATGTGCAATTCACATTGCAAAAAGTTCTAACGGGTCTCAAAATGTTTATTAGAGTCTAATAAGTAAATAATAAAAGTATAACAGTTAACCAATAAAAGGTTTGTCTGTTATCGTTAAAAGAACTTAACTAAAAAATTTGCACTATACATTAGCTATATAGGTCCTAAAAAGTGCCTTGTCAACTATATGGTGCCAAATGTGCAATTCACATTGCAGAAAGTTCTATCGGGTCTCAAAATGTTTATTAGAGTCTAATAAGTAAATAATAAAAGTATAACAGTTAACCAATAAAAGGTTTGTCTGTTATCGTTAAAAGAACTTAACTAAAAAATTTGCACTATACATTAGTTATATAGGTCCTAAAAAGTGCCTTGTGAACTATATGGTGCCAAATGTGCAATTCACATTGCAAAAAGTTCTAATGGGTCTCAAAATGTTTAGTAGAGTCTAATAAGTAAATAATAAAAGTATAACAGTTAACCAATAAAAGGTTTGTCTGTTATCGTTAAAAGAACTTAACTAAAAAATTTACACTATACATTAGTTATATAGGTCCTAAAAAGTGCCTTGTGAACTATATGGTGCCAAATGTGCAATTCACATTGCAAAAAGTTCTAACGGGTCTCAAAATGTTTATTAGAGTCTAATAAGTAAATAATAAAAGTATAACAGTTAACCAATAAAATGTTTGTCTGTTATCGTTAAAAGAACTTAACTAAAAAATTTGCACTATACATTAGTTATATAGGTCCTAAAAAGTGCCTTGTGAACTATATGGTGCCAAATGTGCAATTCACATTGCAAAAAGTTCTAACGGGTCTCAAAATGTTTATTAGAGTCTAATAAGTAAATGATAAAAGTATAACAGTTAACCAATAAAAGGTTTGTCTGTTATCGTTAAAAGAACTTAACTAAAAAATTTACACTATACATTAGCTTTATAGGTCCTAAAAAGTGCCTTGTGAACTATATGGTGCCAAATGTGCAATTCACATTGCAAAAAGTTCTAACTGGTCTCAAAATGTTTATTAGAGTCTAATAAGTAAATAATAAAAGTATAACAGTTAACCAATAAAAGGTTTGTCTGTTATCGTTAAAAGAACTTAACTAAAATATTTGCACTATACATTAGTTATATAGGTCCTAAAAAGTGCCTTGTGAACTATATGGTGCCAAATGTGCAATTCACATTGCAAAAAGTTCTAACGGGTCTCAAAATGTTTATTAGAGTCTAATAAGTAAATAATAAAAGTATAACAGTTAACAAATAAAAGGTTTGTCTGTTATCGTTAAAAGAACTTAACTAAAAAATTTACACTATACATTAGTTATATAGGTCCTAAAAAGTGCCTTGTGAACTATATGGTGCCAAATGTGCAATTCACATTGCAAAAAGTTCTCACGGGTCTCAAAATGTTTATTAGAGTCTAATAAGTAAATAATAAAAGTATAACAGTTAACCAATAAAAGGTTTGTCTGTTATCGTTAAAAGAACTTAACTAAAAAATTTACACTATACATTAGCTATATAGGTCCTCAAAAGTGCCTTGTGAACTATATGGTGCCAAATGTGCAATTCACATTGCAAAAAGTTCTAACGGGTCTCAAAATGTTTATTAGAGTCTAATAAGTAAATAATAAAAGTATAACAGTTAACCAATAAAAGGTTTGTCTGTTATCGTTAAAAGAACTTAACTAAAAAATTTGCACTATACATTAGTTATATAGGTCCTAAAAAGTGCCTTGTCAACTATATGGTGCCAAATGTGCAATTCACATTGCAAAAAGTTCTCACGGGTCTCAAAATGTTTATTAGAGTCTAATAAGTAAATAATAAAAGTATAACAGTTAACCAATAAAAGGTTTGTCTGTTATCGTTAAAAGAACTTAACTAAAAAATTAACACTATACATTAGCTATATAGGTCCTAAAAAGTGCCTTGTGAACTATATGGTGCCAAATGTGCAATTCACATTGCAAAAAGTTCTAACGGGTCTCAAAATGTTTATTAGAGTCTAATAAGTAAATAATAAAAGTATAACAGTTAACCAATAAAAGGTTTGTCTGTTATCGTTAAAAGAACTTAACTAAAAAATTTGCACTATACATTAGCTATATAGGTCCTAAAAAGTGCCTTGTGAACTATATGGTGCCAAATGTGCAATTCACATTGCAGAAAGTTCTATCGGGTCTCAAAATTTTTATTAGAGTCTAATAAGTAAATAATAAAAGTATAACAGTTAACCAATAAAAGGTTTGTCTGTTATCGTTAAAAGAACTTAACTAAAAAATTTGCACTATACATTAGTTATATAGGTCCTAAAAAGTGCCTTGTGAACTATATGGTGCCAAATGTGCAATTCACATTGCAAAAAGTTCTAATGGGTCTCAAAATGTTTAGTAGAGTCTAATAAGTAAATAATAAAAGTATAACAGTTAACCAATAAAAGGTTTGTCTGTTATCGTTAAAAGAACTTAACTAAAAAATTTACACTATACATTAGTTATATAGGTCCTAAAAAGTGCCTTGTGAACTATATGGTGCCAAATGTGCAATTCACATTGCAAAAAGTTCTAACGGGTCTCAAAATGTTTATTAGAGTCTAATAAGTAAATAATAAAAGTATAACAGTTAACCAATAAAAGGTTTGTCTGTTATCGTTAAAAGAACTTAACTAAAAAATTTCCACTATACATTAGCTATATAGGTCCTAAAAAGTGCCTTGTAAACTATATGGTGCCAAATGTGCAATTCACATTGCAAAAAGTTCAAACGGGTCTCAAAATGTTTATTAGAGTCTAATAAGTAAATAATAAAAGTATAACAGTTAACCAATAAAAGGTTTGTCTGTTATCGTTAAAAGAACTTAACTAAAAAATTTACACTATACATTAGCTATATAGGTCCTAAAAAGTGCCTTGTGAACTATATGGTGCCAAATGTGCAATTCACATTGCAAAAAGTTCTAACGGGTCTCAAAATGTTTATTAGAGTCTAATAAGTAAATAATAAAAGTATAACAGTTAACCAATAAAAGGTTTGTCTGTTATCGTTAAAAGAACTTAACTAAAAAATTTGCACTATACATTAGCTTTATAGGTCCTAAAAAGTGCCTTGTGAACTATATGGTGCCAAATGTGCAATTCACATTGCAGAAAGTTCTATCGGGTCTCAAAATGTTTATTAGAGTCTAATAAGTAAATAATAAAAGTATAACAGTTAACCAATAAAAGGTTTGTCTGTTATCGTTAAAAGAACTTAACTAAAAAATTTGCACTATACATTAGTTATATAGGTCCTAAAAAGTGCCTTGTGAACTATATGGTGCCAAATGTGCAATTCACATTGCAAAAAGTTCTAATGGGTCTCAAAATGTTTAGTAGAGTCTAATAAGTAAATAATAAAAGTATAACAGTTAACCAATAAAAGGTTTGTCTGTTATCGTTAAAAGAACTTAACTAAAAAATTTACACTATACATTAGTTATATAGGTCCTAAAAAGTGCCTTGTGAACTATATGGTGCCAAATGTGCAATTCACATTGCAAAAAGTTCTCACGGGTCTCAAAATGTTTATTAGAGTCTAATAAGTAAATAATAAAAGTATAACAGTTAACCAATAAAAGGTTTGTCTGTTATCGTTAAAAGAACTTAACTAAAAAATTTCCACTATACATTAGCTATATAGGTCCTAAAAAGTGCCTTGTAAACTATATGGTGCCAAATGTGCAATTCACATTGCAAAAAGTTCAAACGGGTCTCAAAATGTTTATTAGAGTCTAATAAGTAAATAATAAAAGTATAACAGTTAACCAATAAAAGGTTTGTCTGTTATCGTTAAAAGAACTTAACTAAAAAATTTACACTATACATTAGCTATATAGGTCCTAAAAAGTGCCTTGTGAACTATATGGTGCCAAATGTGCAATTCACATTGCAAAAAGTTCTAACGGGTCTCAAAATGTTTATTAGAGTCTAATAAGTAAATAATAAAAGTATAACAGTTAACCAATAAAAGGTTTGTCTGTTATCGTTAAAAGAACTTAACTAAAAAATTTACACTATACATTAGTTATATAGGTCCTAAAAAGTGCCTTGTGAACTATATGGTGCCAAATGTGCAATTCACATTGCAAAAAGTTCTAACGGGTCTCAAAATGTTTATTAGAGTCTAATAAGTAAATAATAAAAGTATAACAGTTAACCAATAAAAGGTTTGTCTGTTATCGTTAAAAGAACTTAACTAAAAAATTTACACTATACATTAGCTATATAGGTCCTAAAAAGTGCCTTGTAAACTATATGGTGCCAAATGTGCAATTCACATTGCAAAAATTTCTAACGGGTCTCAAAATGTTTATTAGAGTATAATAAGTAAATAATAAAAGTATAACAGTTAACCAATAAAAGGTTTGTCTGTTATCGTTAAAAGAACTTAACTAAAAAATTTACATTATACATTAGCTATATAGGTCCTAAAAAGTGCCTTGTGAACTATATGGTGCCAAATGTGCAATTCACATTGCAAAAAGTTCTAACGGGTCTCAAAATGTTTATTAGAGTCTAATAAGTAAATAATAAAAGTATAACAGTTAACCAATAAAAGGTTTGTCTGTTATCGTTAAAAGAACTTAACTAAAAAATTTACACTATACATTAACTATATAGGTCCTAAAAAGTGCCTTGTCAACTATATGGTGCCAAATGTGCAATTCACATTGCAAAAAGTTTTAACGGGTCTCAAAATGTTTATTAGAGTCTAATAAGTAAATAATAAAAGTATAACAGTTAACCAATAAAAGGTTTGTCTGTTATCGTTAAAAGAACTTAACTAAAATATTTGCACTATACATTAGTTATATAGGTCCTAAAAAGTGCCTTGTGAACTATATGGTGCCAAATGTGCAATTCACATTGCAAAAAGTTCTAACGGGTCTCAAAATGTTTATCAGAGTCTAATAAGTAAATAATAAAAGTATAACAATTAACCAATAAAAGGTTTGTCTGTTATCGTTAAAAGAACTTAACTAAAAAATTTACACTATACATTAGTTATATAGGTCCTAAAAAGTGCCTTGTCAACTATATGGTGCCAAATGTGCAATTCACATTGCAAAAAGTTCTAATGGGTCTCAAAATGTTTAGTAGAGTCTAATAAGTAAATAATAAAAGTATAACAGTTAACCAATAAAAGGTTTGTCTGTTATCGTTAAAAGAACTTAACTAAAAAATTTGCACTATACATTAGTTATATAGGTCCTAAAAAGTGCCTTGTGAACTATATGGTGCCAAATGTGCAATTCACATTGCAAAAAGTTCTAACGGGTCTCAAAATGTTTATTAGAGTCTAATAAGTAAATAATAAAAGTATAACAGTTAACCAATAAAAGGTTTGTCTGTTATCGTTAAAAGAACTTAACTAAAAAATTTACACTATACATTAGCTATATAGGTCCTAAAAAGTGCCTTGTGAACTATATGGTGCCAAATGTGCAATTCACATTGCAAAAAGTTCTAACGGGTCTCAAAATGTTTATTAGAGTCTAATAAGTAAATAATAAAAGTATAACAGTTAACCAATAAAAGGTTTGTCTGTTATCGTTAAAAGAACTTAACTAAAAAATTTCCACTATACATTAGCTATATAGGTCCTAAAAAGTGCCTTGTAAACTATATGGTGCCAAATGTGCAATTCACATTGCAAAAAGTTCAAACGGGTCTCAAAATGTTTATTAGAGTCTAATAAGTAAATAATAAAAGTATAACAGTTAACCAATAAAAGGTTTGTCTGTTATCGTTAAAAGAACTTAACTAAAAAATTTACACTATACATTAGCTATATAGGTCCTCAAAAGTGCCTTGTGAACTATATGGTGCCAAATGTGCAATTCACATTGCAAAAAGTTCTAACGGGTCTCAAAATGTTTATTAGAGTCTAATAAGTAAATAATAAAAGTATAACAGTTAACCAATAAAAGGTTTGTCTGTTATCGTTAAAAGAACTTAACTAAAAAATTTGCACTATACATTAGTTATATAGGTCCTAAAAAGTGCCTTGTCAACTATATGGTGCCAAATGTGCAATTCACATTGCAAAAAGTTCTCACGGGTCTCAAAATGTTTATTAGAGTCTAATAAGTAAATAATAAAAGTATAACAGTTAACCAATAAAAGGTTTGTCTGTTATCGTTAAAAGAACTTAACTAAAAAATTTACACTATACATTAGCTATATAGGTCCTAAAAAGTGCCTTGTGAACTATATGGTGCCAAATGTGCAATTCACATTGCAAAAAGTTCTAACGGGTCTCAAAATGTTTATTAGAGTCTAATAAGTAAATAATAAAAGTATAACAGTTAACAAATAAAAGGTTTGTCTGTTATCGTTAAAAGAACTTAACTAAAAAATTTACACTATACATTAACTATATAGGTCCTAAAAAGTGCCTTGTCAACTATATGGTGCCAAATGTGCAATTCACATTGCAAAAAGTTTTAACGGGTCTCAAAATGTTTATTAGAGTCTAATAAGTAAATAATAAAAGTATAACAGTTAACCAATAAAAGGTTTGTCTGTTATCGTTAAAAGAACTTAACTAAAATATTTGCACTATACATTAGTTATATAGGTCCTAAAAAGTGCCTTGTGAACTATATGGTGCCAAATGTGCAATTCACATTGCAAAAAGTTCTAACGGGTCTCAAAATGTTTATCAGAGTCTAATAAGTAAATAATAAAAGTATAACAATTAACCAATAAAAGGTTTGTCTGTTATCGTTAAAAGAACTTAACTAAAAAATTTACACTATACATTAGTTATATAGGTCCTAAAAAGTGCCTTGTCAACTATATGGTGCCAAATGTGCAATTCACATTGCAAAAAGTTCTAATGGGTCTCAAAATGTTTAGTAGAGTCTAATAAGTAAATAATAAAAGTATAACAGTTAACCAATAAAAGGTTTGTCTGTTATCGTTAAAAGAACTTAACTAAAAAATTTGCACTATACATTAGTTATATAGGTCCTAAAAAGTGCCTTGTGAACTATATGGTGCCAAATGTGCAATTCACATTGCAAAAAGTTCTAACGGGTCTCAAAATGTTTATTAGAGTCTAATAAGTAAATAATAAAAGTATAACAGTTAACCAATAAAAGGTTTGTCTGTTATCGTTAAAAGAACTTAACTAAAAAATTTACACTATACATTAGCTATATAGGTCCTAAAAAGTGCCTTGTGAACTATATGGTGCCAAATGTGCAATTCACATTGCAAAAAGTTCTAACGGGTCTCAAAATGTTTATTAGAGTCTAATAAGTAAATAATAAAAGTATAACAGTTAACCAATAAAAGGTTTGTCTGTTATCGTTAAAAGAACTTAACTAAAAAATTTACACTATACATTAGTTATATAGGTCCTAAAAAGTGCCTTGTGAACTATATGGTGCCAAATGTGCAATTCACATTGCAAAAAGTTCTAACGGGTCTCAAAATGTTTATTAGAGTCTAATAAGTAAATAATAAAAGTATAACAGTTAACCAATAAAAGGTTTGTCTGTTATCGTTAAAAGAACTTAACTAAAAAATTTGCACTATACATTAGCTATATAGGTCCTAAAAAGTGCCTTGTAAACTATATGGTGCCAAATGTGCAATTCACATTGCAAAAATTTCTAACGGGTCTCAAAATGTTTATTAGAGTATAATAAGTAAATAATAAAAGTATAACAGTTAACCAATATAAGGTTTGTCTGTTATCGTTAAAAGAACTTAACTAAAAAATTTACACTATACATTAGTTATATAGGTCCTAAAAAGTGCCTTGTGAACTATATGGTGCCAAATGTGCAATTCACATTGCAAAAAGTTCTCACGGGTCTCAAAATGTTTATTAGAGTCTAATAAGTAAATAATAAAAGTATAACAGTTAACCAATAAAAGGTTTGTCTGTTATCGTTAAAAGAACTTAACTAAAAAATTTCCACTATACATTAGCTATATAGGTCCTAAAAAGTGCCTTGTAAACTATATGGTGCCAAATGTGCAATTCACATTGCAAAAAGTTCAAACGGGTCTCAAAATGTTTATTAGAGTCTAATAAGTAAATAATAAAAGTATAACAGTTAACCAATAAAAGGTTTGTCTGTTATCGTTAAAAGAACTTAACTAAAAAATTTACACTATACATTAGCTATATAGGTCCTAAAAAGTGCCTTGTGAACTATATGGTGCCAAATGTGCAATTCACATTGCAAAAAGTTCTAACGGGTCTCAAAATGTTTATTAGAGTCTAATAAGTAAATAATAAAAGTATAACAGTTAACCAATAAAAGGTTTGTCTGTTATCGTTAAAAGAACTTAACTAAAAAATTTACACTATACATTAGTTATATAGGTCCTAAAAAGTGCCTTGTGAACTATATGGTGCCAAATGTGCAATTCACATTGCAAAAAGTTCTAACGGGTCTCAAAATGTTTATTAGAGTCTAATAAGTAAATAATAAAAGTATAACAGTTAACCAATAAAAGGTTTGTCTGTTATCGTTAAAAGAACTTAACTAAAAAATTTACACTATACATTAGCTATATAGGTCCTAAAAAGTGCCTTGTAAACTATATGGTGCCAAATGTGCAATTCACATTGCAAAAATTTCTAACGGGTCTCAAAATGTTTATTAGAGTATAATAAGTAAATAATAAAAGTATAACAGTTAACCAATAAAAGGTTTGTCTGTTATCGTTAAAAGAACTTAACTAAAAAATTTACATTATACATTAGCTATATAGGTCCTAAAAAGTGCCTTGTCAACTATATGGTGCCAAATGTGCAATTCACATTGCAAAAAGTTTTAACGGGTCTCAAAATGTTTATTAGAGTCTAATAAGTAAATAATAAAAGTATAACAGTTAACCAATAAAAGGTTTGTCTGTTATCGTTAAAAGAACTTAACTAAAATATTTGCACTATACATTAGTTATATAGGTCCTAAAAAGTGCCTTGTGAACTATATGGTGCCAAATGTGCAATTCACATTGCAAAAAGTTCTAACGGGTCTCAAAATGTTTATCAGAGTCTAATAAGTAAATAATAAAAGTATAACAATTAACCAATAAAAGGTTTGTCTGTTATCGTTAAAAGAACTTAACTAAAAAATTTACACTATACATTAGTTATATAGGTCCTAAAAAGTGCCTTGTCAACTATATGGTGCCAAATGTGCAATTCACATTGCAAAAAGTTCTAATGGGTCTCAAAATGTTTAGTAGAGTCTAATAAGTAAATAATAAAAGTATAACAGTTAACCAATAAAAGGTTTGTCTGTTATCGTTAAAAGAACTTAACTAAAAAATTTGCACTATACATTAGTTATATAGGTCCTAAAAAGTGCCTTGTGAACTATATGGTGCCAAATGTGCAATTCACATTGCAAAAAGTTCTAACGGGTCTCAAAATGTTTATTAGAGTCTAATAAGTAAATAATAAAAGTATAACAGTTAACCAATAAAAGGTTTGTCTGTTATCGTTAAAAGAACTTAACTAAAAAATTTACACTATACATTAGCTATATAGGTCCTAAAAAGTGCCTTGTGAACTATATGGTGCCAAATGTGCAATTCACATTGCAAAAAGTTCTAACGGGTCTCAAAATGTTTATTAGAGTCTAATAAGTAAATAATAAAAGTATAACAGTTAACCAATAAAAGGTTTGTCTGTTATCGTTAAAAGAACTTAACTAAAAAATTTCCACTATACATTAGCTATATAGGTCCTAAAAAGTGCCTTGTAAACTATATGGTGCCAAATGTGCAATTCACATTGCAAAAAGTTCAAACGGGTCTCAAAATGTTTATTAGAGTCTAATAAGTAAATAATAAAAGTATAACAGTTAACCAATAAAAGGTTTGTCTGTTATCGTTAAAAGAACTTAACTAAAAAATTTACACTATACATTAGCTATATAGGTCCTCAAAAGTGCCTTGTGAACTATATGGTGCCAAATGTGCAATTCACATTGCAAAAAGTTCTAACGGGTCTCAAAATGTTTATTAGAGTCTAATAAGTAAATAATAAAAGTATAACAGTTAACCAATAAAAGGTTTGTCTGTTATCGTTAAAAGAACTTAACTAAAAAATTTGCACTATACATTAGTTATATAGGTCCTAAAAAGTGCCTTGTCAACTATATGGTGCCAAATGTGCAATTCACATTGCAAAAAGTTCTCACGGGTCTCAAAATGTTTATTAGAGTCTAATAAGTAAATAATAAAAGTATAACAGTTAACCAATAAAAGGTTTGTCTGTTATCGTTAAAAGAACTTAACTAAAAAATTTACACTATACATTAGCTATATAGGTCCTAAAAAGTGCCTTGTGAACTATATGGTGCCAAATGTGCAATTCACATTGCAAAAAGTTCTAACGGGTCTCAAAATGTTTATTAGAGTCTAATAAGTAAATAATAAAAGTATAACAGTTAACCAATAAAAGGTTTGTCTGTTATCGTTAAAAGAACTTAACTAAAAAATTTACACTATACATTAACTATATAGGTCCTAAAAAGTGCCTTGTCAACTATATGGTGCCAAATGTGCAATTCACATTGCAAAAAGTTTTAACGGGTCTCAAAATGTTTATTAGAGTCTAATAAGTAAATAATAAAAGTATAACAGTTAACCAATAAAAGGTTTGTCTGTTATCGTTAAAAGAACTTAACTAAAATATTTGCACTATACATTAGTTATATAGGTCCTAAAAAGTGCCTTGTGAACTATATGGTGCCAAATGTGCAATTCACATTGCAAAAAGTTCTAACGGGTCTCAAAATGTTTATCAGAGTCTAATAAGTAAATAATAAAAGTATAACAATTAACCAATAAAAG
Organism: Clavelina lepadiformis; assembly: GCF_947623445.1. Classification (NCBI taxonomy): domain Eukaryota; kingdom Metazoa; phylum Chordata; class Ascidiacea; order Aplousobranchia; family Clavelinidae; genus Clavelina; species Clavelina lepadiformis. The sequence continues at coordinate 12,693,598 of NC_135243.1, read as the reverse complement.
GTTTGTCTGTTATCGTTAAAAGAACTTAACTAAAAAATTTACACTATACATTAGTTATATAGGTCCTAAAAAGTGCCTTGTCAACTATATGGTGCCAAATGTGCAATTCACATTGCAAAAAGTTCTAATGGGTCTCAAAATGTTTAGTAGAGTCTAATAAGTAAATAATAAAAGTATAACAGTTAACCAATAAAAGGTTTGTCTGTTATCGTTAAAAGAACTTAACTAAAAAATTTGCACTATACATTAGTTATATAGGTCCTAAAAAGTGCCTTGTGAACTATATGGTGCCAAATGTGCAATTCACATTGCAAAAAGTTCTAACGGGTCTCAAAATGTTTATTAGAGTCTAATAAGTAAATAATAAAAGTATAACAGTTAACCAATAAAAGGTTTGTCTGTTATCGTTAAAAGAACTTAACTAAAAAATTTACACTATACATTAGCTATATAGGTCCTAAAAAGTGCCTTGTGAACTATATGGTGCCAAATGTGCAATTCACATTGCAAAAAGTTCTAACGGGTCTCAAAATGTTTATTAGAGTCTAATAAGTAAATAATAAAAGTATAACAGTTAACCAATAAAAGGTTTGTCTGTTATCGTTAAAAGAACTTAACTAAAAAATTTACACTATACATTAGTTATATAGGTCCTAAAAAGTGCCTTGTGAACTATATGGTGCCAAATGTGCAATTCACATTGCAAAAAGTTCTAACGGGTCTCAAAATGTTTATTAGAGTCTAATAAGTAAATAATAAAAGTATAACAGTTAACCAATAAAAGGTTTGTCTGTTATCGTTAAAAGAACTTAACTAAAAAATTTGCACTATACATTAGCTATATAGGTCCTAAAAAGTGCCTTGTAAACTATATGGTGCCAAATGTGCAATTCACATTGCAAAAATTTCTAACGGGTCTCAAAATGTTTATTAGAGTATAATAAGTAAATAATAAAAGTATAACAGTTAACCAATATAAGGTTTGTCTGTTATCGTTAAAAGAACTTAACTAAAAAATTTACACTATACATTAGTTATATAGGTCCTAAAAAGTGCCTTGTGAACTATATGGTGCCAAATGTGCAATTCACACTGCAAAAAGTTCTCACGGGTCTCAAAATGTTGATTAGAGTCTAATAAGTAAATAATAAAAGTATAACAGTTAACCAATAAAAGGTTTGTCTGTTATCGTTAAAAGAACTTAACTAAAAAATTTACACTATACATTAGTTATATAGGTCCTAAAAAGTGCCTTGTGAACTATATGGTGCCAAATGTGCAATTCACATTGCAAAAAGTTCTCACGGGTCTCAAAATGTTTATTAGAGTCTAATAAGTAAATAATAAAAGTATAACAGTTAACCAATAAAAGGTTTGTCTGTTATCGTTAAAAGAACTTAACTAAAAAATTAACACTATACATTAGTTATATAGGTCCTAAAAAGTGCCTTGTGAACTATATGGTGCCAAATGTGCAATTCACATTGCAAAAAGTTCTAACGGGTCTCAAAATGTTTATTAGAGTCTAATAAGTAAATAATAAAAGTATAACAGTTAACCAATAAAAGGTTTGTCTGTTATCGTTAAAAGAACTTAACTAAAAAATTTGCACTATACATTAGCTATATAGGTCCTAAAAAGTGCCTTGTGAACTATATGGTGCCAAATGTGCAATTCACATTGCAGAAAGTTCTATCGGGTCTCAAAATGTTTATTAGAGTCTAATAAGTAAATAATAAAAGTATAACAGTTAACCAATAAAAGGTTTGTCTGTTATCGTTAAAAGAACTTAACTAAAAAATTTGCACTATACATTAGTTATATAGGTCCTAAAAAGTGCCTTGTGAACTATATGGTGCCAAATGTGCAATTCACATTGCAAAAAGTTCTAATGGGTCTCAAAATGTTTAGTAGAGTCTAATAAGTAAATAATAAAAGTATAACAGTTAACCAATAAAAGGTTTGTCTGTTATCGTTAAAAGAACTTAACTAAAAAATTTACACTAAACATTAGTTATATAGGTCCTAAAAAGTGCCTTGTGAACTATATGGTGCCAAATGTGCAATTCACATTGCAAAAAGTTCTAACGGGTCTCAAAATGTTTATTAGAGTCTAATAAGTAAATAATAAAAGTATAACAGTTAACCAATAAAAGGTTTGTCTGTTATCGTTAAAAGAACTTAACCAAAAAATTTCCACTATACATTAGCTATATAGGTCCTAAAAAGTGCCTTGTAAACTATATGGTGCCAAATGTGCAATTCACATTGCAAAAAGTTCAAACGGGTCTCAAAATGTTTATTAGAGTCTAATAAGTAAATAATAAAAGTATAACAGTTAACCAATAAAAGGTTTGTCTGTTATCGTTAAAAGAACTTAACTAAAAAATTTACACTATACATTAGCTATATAGGTCCTAAAAAGTGCCTTGTGAACTATATGGTGCCAAATGTGCAATTCACATTGCAAAAAGTTCTAACGGGTCTCAAAATGTTTATTAGAGTCTAATAAGTAAATAATAAAAGTATAACAGTTAACCAATAAAAGGTTTGTCTGTTATCGTTAAAAGAACTTAACTAAAAAATTTGCACTATACATTAGCTATATAGGTCCTAAAAAGTGCCTTGTGAACTATATGGTGCCAAATGTGCAATTCACATTGCAGAAAGTTCTATCGGGTCTCAAAATGTTTATTAGAGTCTAATAAGTAAATAATAAAAGTATAACAGTTAACCAATAAAAGGTTTGTCTGTTATCGTTAAAAGAACTTAACTAAAAAATTTACACTATACATTAGCTATATAGGTCCTAAAAAGTGCCTTGTGAACTATATGGTGCCAAATGTGCAATTCACATTGCAAAAAGTTCTAACGGGTCTCAAAATGTTTATTAGAGTCTAATAAGTAAATAATAAAAGTATAACAGTTAACCAATAAAAGGTTTGTCTGTTATCGTTAAAAGAACTTAACTAAAAAATTTACACTATACATTAGTTATATAGGTCCTAAAAAGTGCCTTGTGAACTATATGGTGCCAAATGTGCAATTCACATTGCAAAAAGTTCTAACGGGTCTCAAAATGTTTATTAGAGTCTAATAAGTAAATAATAAAAGTATAACAGTTAACCAATAAAAGGTTTGTCTGTTATCGTTAAAAGAACTTAACTAAAAAATTTACACTATACATTAGCTATATAGGTCCTAAAAAGTGCCTTGTAAACTATATGGTGCCAAGTGTGCAATTCACATTGCAAAAATTTCTAACGGGTCTCAAAATGTTTATTAGAGTATAATAAGTAAATAATAAAAGTATAACAGTTAACCAATATAAGGTTTGTCTGTTATCGTTAAAAGAACTTAACTAAAAAATTTACACTATACATTAGTTAAATAGGTCCTAAAAAGTGCCTTGTGAACTATATGGTGCCAAATGTGCAATTCACATTGCAAAAAGTTCTCACGGGTCTCAAAATGTTTATTAGAGTCTAATAAGTAAATAATAAAAGTATAACAGTTAACCAATAAAAGGTTTGTCTGTTATCGTTAAAAGAACTTAACTAAAAAATTTACACTATACATTAGCTATATAGGTCCTAAAAAGTGCCTTGTAAACTATATGGTGCCAAATGTGCAATTCACATTGCAAAAAGTTCTAACGGGTCTCAAAATGTTTATTAGAGTCTAATAAGTAAATAATAAAAGTATAACAGTTAACCAATAAAAGGTTTGTCTGTTATCGTTAAAAGAACTTAACTAAAAAATTTGCACTATACATTAGTTATAAAGGTCCTAAAAAGTGCCTTGTGAACTATATGGTGCCAAATGTGCAATTCACATTGCAAAAAGTTCTAACGGGTCTCAAAATGTTTATTAGAGTCTAATAAGTAAATAATAAAAGTATAACAGTTAACCAATAAAAGGTTTGTCTGTTATCGTTAAAAGAACTTAACTAAAAAATTTACACTATACATTAGTTATATAGGTCCTAAAAAGTGCCTTGTGAACTATATGGTGCCAAATGTGCAATTCACATTGCAAAAAGTTCTAACGGGTCTCAAAATGTTTATTAGAGTCTAATAAGTAAATAATAAAAGTATAACAGTTAACCAATAAAAGGTTTGTCTGTTATCGTTAAAAGAACTTAACTAAAAAATTTCAGCTATACATTAGCTATATAGGTCCTAAAAAGTGCCTTGTAAACTATATGGTGCCAAATGTGCAATTCACATTGCAAAAAGTTCTAACTGGTCTCAAAATGTTTATTAGAGTCTAATAAGTAAATGATAAAAGTATAACAGTTAACCAATAAAAGGTTTGTCTGTTATCGTTAAAAGAACTTAACTAAAAAATTAACACTATACATTAGCTATATAGGTCCTAAAAAGTGCCTTGTGAACTATATGGTGCCAAATGTGCAATTCACATTGCAAAAAGTTCTAACGGGTCTCAAAATGTTTATTAGAGTCTAATAAGTAAATAATAAAAGTATAACAGTTAACCAATAAAAGGTTTGTCTGTTATCGTTAAAAGAACTTAACTAAAAAATTTGCACTATACATTAGCTATATAGGTCCTAAAAAGTGCCTTGTAAACTATATGGTGCCAAATGTGCAATTCACATTGCAGAAAGTTCTATCGGGTCTCAAAATGTTTATTAGAGTCTAATAAGTAAATAATAAAAGTATAACAGTTAACCAATAAAAGGTTTGTCTGTTATCGTTAAAAGAACTTAACTAAAAAATTTGCACTATACATTAGTTATATAGGTCCTAAAAAGTGCCTTGTGAACTATATGGTGCCAAATGTGCAATTCACATTGCAAAAAGTTCTAATGGGTCTCAAAATGTTTAGTAGAGTCTAATAACTAAATAATAAAAGTATAACAGTTAACCAATAAAAGGTTTGTCTGTTATCGTTAAAAGAACTTAACTAAAAAATTTACACTATACATTAGTTATATAGGTCCTAAAAAGTGCCTTGTGAACTATATGGTGCCAAATGTGCAATTCACATTGCAAAAAGTTCTAACGGGTCTCAAAATGTTTATTAGAGTCTAATAAGTAAATAATAAAAGTATAACAGTTAACCAATAAAAGGTTTGTCTGTTATCGTTAAAAGAACTTAACTAAAAAATTTACACTATACATTAGCTATATAGGTCCTAAAAAGTGCCTTGTAAACTATATGGTGCCAAATGTGCAATTCACATTGCAAAAAGTTCAAACGGGTCTCAAAATGTTTATTAGAGTCTAATAAGTAAATAATAAAAGTATAACAGTTAACCAATAAAAGGTTTGTCTGTTATCGTTAAAAGAACTTAACTAAAAAATTTACACTATACATTAGCTATATAGGTCCTAAAAAGTGCCTTGTGAACTATATGGTGCCAAATGTGCAATTCACATTGCAAAAAGTTCTAACGGGTCTCAAAATGTTTATTAGAGTCTAATAAGTAAATAATAAAAGTATAACAGTTAACCAATAAAAGGTTTGTCTGTTATCGTTAAAAGAACTTAACTAAAAAATTTGCACTATACATTAGCTATATAGGTCCTAAAAAGTGCCTTGTGAACTATATGGTGCCAAATGTGCAATTCACATTGCAGAAAGTTCTATCGGGTCTCAAAATGTTTATTAGAGTCTAATAAGTAAATAATAAAAGTATAACAGTTAACCAATAAAAGGTTTGTCTGTTATCGTTAAAAGAACTTAACTAAAAAATTTGCACTATACATTAGTTATATAGGTCCTAAAAAGTGCCTTGTGAACTATATGGTGCCAAATGTGCAATTCACATTGCAAAAAGTTCTAATGGGTCTCAAAATGTTTAGTAGAGTCTAATAAGTAAATAATAAAAGTATAACAGTTAACCAATAAAAGGTTTGTCTGTTATCGTTAAAAGAACTTAACTAAAAAATTTACACTATACATTAGTTATATAGGTCCTAAAAAGTGCCTTGTGAACTATATGGTGCCAAATGTGCAATTCACATTGCAAAAAGTTCTAACGGGTCTCAAAATGTTTATTAGAGTCTAATAAGTAAATGATAAAAGTATAACAGTTAACCAATAAAAGGTTTGTCTGTTATCGTTAAAAGAACTTAACTAAAAAATTTCCACTATACATTAGCTATATAGGTCCTAAAAAGTGCCTTGTAAACTATATGGTGCCAAATGTGCAATTCACATTGCAAAAAGTTCTAACGGGTCTCAAAATGTTTATTAGAGTCTAATAAGTAAATAATAAAAGTATAACAGTTAACCAATAAAAGGTTTGTCTGTTATCGTTAAAAGAACTTAACTAAAAAATTTACACTATACATTAGTTATATAGGTCCTAAAAAGTGCCTTGTGAACTATATGGTGCCAAATGTGCAATTCACATTGCAAAAAGTTCTAACGGGTCTCAAAATGTTTATTAGAGTCTAATAAGTAAATAATAAAAGTATAACAGTTAACCAATAAAAGGTTTGTCTGTTATCGTTAAAAGAACTTAACTAAAAATCTTACACTATACATTAGCTATATAGGTCCTAAAAAGTGCCTTGTAAACTATATGGTGCCAAATGTGCAATTCACATTGCAAAAAGTTCTAACGGGTCTCAAAATGTTTATTAGAGTATAATAAGTAAATAATAAAAGTATAACAGTTAACCAATAAAAGGTTTGTCTGTTATCGTTAAAAAAACTTAACTAAAAAATTTACATTATACATTAGCTATATAGGTCCTAAAAAGTGCCTTGTGAACTATATGGTGCCAAATGTGCAATTCACATTGCAAAAAGTTCTAACGGGTCTCAAAATGTTTATTAGAGTCTAATAAGTAAATAATAAAAGTATAACAGTTAACCAATAAAAGGTTTGTCTGTTATCGTTAAAAGAACTTAACTAAAAAATTTAAACTATACATTAGTTATATAGGTCCTAAAAAGTGCCTTTTGAACTATATGGTGCCAAATGTGCAATTCACATTGCAAAAAGTTCTAACGGGTCTCAAAATGTTTATTAGAGTCTAATAAGTAAATAATAAAAGTATAACAGTTAACCAATAAAAGGTTTGTCTGTTATCGTTAAAAGAACTTAACTAAAAAATTTACACTATACATTAACTATATAGGTCCTAAAAAGTGCCTTGTCAACTATATGGTGCCAAATGTGCAATTCACATTGCAAAAAGTTTTAACGGGTCTCAAAATGTTTATTAGAGTCTAATAAGTAAATAATAAAAGTATAACAGTTAACCAATAAAAGGTTTGTCTGTTATCGTTAAAAGAACTTAACTAAAAAATTTGCACTATACATTAGTTATATAGGTCCTAAAAAGTGCCTTGTGAACTATATGGTGCCAAATGTGCAATTCACATTGCAAAAAGTTCTAACGGGTCTCAAAATGTTTATCAGAGTCTAATAAGTAAATAATAAAAGTATAACAATTAACCAATAAAAGGTTTGTCTGTTATCGTTAAAAGAACTTAACTAAAAATTTGCACTATACATTAGTTATATAGGTCCTAAAAAGTGCCTTGTGAACTATATGGTGCCAAATGTGCAATTCACATTGCAGAAAGTTCTATCGGGTCTCAAAATGTTTATTAGAGTCTAATAAGTAAATAATAAAAGTATAACAGTTAACCAATAAAAGGTTTGTCTGTTATCGTTAAAAGAACTTAACTAAAAATTTTACACTATACATTAGCTATATAGGTCCTAAAAAGTGCCTTGTGAACTATATGGTGCCAAATGTGCAATTCACATTGCAAAAAGTTCTAACGGGTCTCAAAATGTTTATTAGAGTCTAATAAGTAAATAATAAAAGTATAACAGTTAACCAATAAAAGGTTTGTCTGTTATCGTTAAAAGAACTTAACTAAAAAATTTACACTATACATTAGTTATATAGGTCCTAAAAAGTGCCTTGTGAACTATATGGTGCCAAATGTGCAATTCACATTGCAAAAAGTTCTAACGGGTCTCAAAATGTTTATTAGAGTCTAATAAGTAAATAATAAAAGTATAACAGTTAACCAATAAAAGGTTTGTCTGTTATCGTTAAAAGAACTTAACTAAAAAATTTACACTATACATTAGCTATATAGGTCCTAAAAAGTGCCTTGTAAACTATATGGTGCCAAATGTGCAATTCACATTGCAAAAAGTTCTAACGGGTCTCAAAATGTTTATTAGAGTCTAATAAGTAAATAATAAAAGTATAACAGTTAACCAATAAAAGGTTTGTCTGTTATCGTTAAAAGAACTTAACTAAAAAATTTACACTATACATTAGCTTTATAGGTCCTAAAAAGTGCCTTGTGAACTATATGGTGCCAAATGTGCAATTCACATTGCAAAAAGTTCTAACTGGTCTCAAAATGTTTATTAGAGTCTAATAAGTAAATAATAAAAGTATAACAGTTAACCAATAAAAGGTTTGTCTGTTATCGTTAAAAGAACTTAACTAAAAAATTTCCACTATACATTAGTTATATAGGTCCTAAAAAGTGCCTTGTGAACTATATGGTGCCAAATGTGCAATTCACATTGCAAAAAGTTCTAACGGGTCTCAAAATGTTTATTAGAGTCTAATAAGTAAATAATAAAAGTATAACATTTAACCAATAAAAGGTTTGTCTGTTATCGTTAAAAGAACTTAACTAAAATATTTGCACTATACATTAGTTATATAGGTCCTAAAAAGTGCCTTGTGAACTATATGGTGCCAAATGTGCAATTCACATTGCAAAAAGTTCTAACGGGTCTCAAAATGTTTATTAGAGTCTAATAAGTAAATAATAAAAGTATAACAGTTAACAAATAAAAGGTTTGTCTGTTATCGTTAAAAGTACTTAACTAAAAAATTTACACTATACATTAGTTATATAGGTCCTAAAAAGTGCCTTGTGAACTATATGGTGCCAAATGTGCAATTAACATTGCAAAAAGTTCTCACGGGTCTCAAAATGTTTATTAGAGTCTAATAAGTAAATAATAAAAGTATAACAGTTAACCAATAAAAGGTTTGTCTGTTATCGTTAAAAGAACTTAACTAAAAAATTAACACTGTACATTAGCTATATAGGTCCTAAAAAGTGCCTTGTGAACTATATGGTGCCAAATGTGCAATTCACATTGCAAAAAGTTCTAACGGGTCTCAAAATGTTTATTAGAGTCTAATAAGTAAATAATAAAAGTATAACAGTTAACCAATAAAAGGTTTGTCTGTTATCGTTAAAAGAACTTAACTAAAAAATTTGCACTATACATTAGTTATATAGGTCCTAAAAAGTGCCTTGTGAACTATATGGTGCCAAATGTGCAATTCACATTGCAGAAAGTTCTATCGGGTCTCAAAATGTTTATTAGAGTCTAATAAGTAAATAATAAAAGTATAACAGTTAACCAATAAAAGGTTTGTCTGTTATCGTTAAAAGAACTTAACTAAAAAATTTGCACTATACATTAGTTATATAGGTCCTAAAAAGTGCCTTGTCAACTATATGGTGCCAAATGTGCAATTCACATTGCAAAAAGTTCTAATGGGTCTCAAAATGTTTATTAGAGTCTAATAAGTAAATAATAAAAGTATAACAGTTAACCAATAAAAGGTTTGTCTGTTATCGTTAAAAGAACTTAACTAAAAAATTTGCACTATACATTAGTTATATAGGTCCTAAAAAGTGCCTTGTGAACTATATGGTGCCAAATGTGCAATTCACATAGCAAAAAGTTCTAACGGGTCTCAAAATGTTTATTAGAGTCTAATAAGTAAATAATAAAAGTATAACAGTTAACCAATAAAAGGTTTGTCTGTTATCGTTAAAAGAACTTAACTAAAAAATTTCCACTATACATTAGCTATATAGGTCCTAAAAAGTGCCTTGTAAACTATATGGTGCCAAATGTGCAATTCACATTGCAAAAAGTTCAAACGGGTCTCAAAATGTTTATTAGAGTCTAATAAGTAAATAATAAAAGTATAACAGTTAACCAATAAAAGGTTTGTCTGTTATCGTTAAAAGAACTTAACTAAAAAATTTACACTATACATTAGCTATATAGGTCCTAAAAAGTGCCTTGTGAACTATATGGTGCCAAATGTGCAATTCACATTGCAAAAAGTTCTAACGGGTCTCAAAATGTTTATTAGAGTCTAATAAGTAAATAATAAAAGTATAACAGTTAACCAATAAAAGGTTTGTCTGTTATCGTTAAAAGAACTTAACTAAAAAATTTACACTATACATTAGTTATATAGGTCCTAAAAAGTGCCTTGTGAACTATATGGTGCCAAATGTGCAATTCACATTGCAAAAAGTTCTAACGGGTCTCAAAATGTTTATTAGAGTCTAATAAGTAAATAATAAAAGTATAATAGTTAACCAATAAAAGGTTTGTCTGTTATCGTTAAAAGAACTTAACTAAAAAATTTACACTATACATTAGCTATATAGGTCCTAAAAAGTGCCTTGTAAACTATATGGTGCCAAATGTGCAATTCACATTGCAAAAATTTCTAACGGGTCTCAAAATGTTTATTAGAGTATAATAAGTAAATAATAAAAGTATAACAGTTAACCAATAAAAGGTTTGTCTGTTATCGTTAAAAGAACTTAACTAAAAAATTTCCACTATACATTAGCTATATAGGTCCTAAAAAGTGCCTTGTGAACTATATGGTGCCAAATGTGCAATTCACATTGCAAAAAGTTCTAACGGGTCTCAAAATGTTTATTAGAGTCTAATAAGTAAATAATAAAAGTATAACAGTTAACCAATAAAAGGTTTGTCTGTTATCGTTAAAAGAACTTAACTAAAAAATTTAAACTATACATTAGTTATATAGGTCCTAAAAAGTGCCTTGTGAACTATATGGTGCCAAATGTGCAATTCACATTGCAAAAAGTTCTAACGGGTCTCAAAATGTTTATTAGAGTCTAATAAGTAAATAATAAAAGTATAACAGTTAACCAATAAAAGGTTTGTCTGTTATCGTTAAAAGAACTTAACTAAAAAATTTACACTATACATTAACTATATAGGTCCTAAAAAGTGCCTTGTCAACTATATGGTGCCAAATGTGCAATTCACATTGCAAAAAGTTTTAACGGGTCTCAAAATGTTTATTAGAGTCTAATAAGTAAATAATAAAAGTATAACAGTTAACCAATAAAAGGTTTGTCTGTTATCGTTAAAAGAACTTAACTAAAAAATTTGCACTATACATTAGTTATATAGGTCCTAAAAAGTGCCTTGTGAACTATATGGTGCCAAATGTGCAATTCACATTGCAAAAAGTTCTAACGGGTCTCAAAATGTTTATTAGAGTCTAATAAGTAAATAATAAAAGTATAACAGTTAACCAATAAAAGGTTTGTCTGTTATCGTTAAAAGAACTTAACTAAAAAATTTACACTATACATTAGCTATATAGGTCCTAAAAAGTGCCTTGTGAACTATATGGTGCCAAATGTGCAATTCACATTGCAAAAAGTTCTAACGGGTCTCAAAATGTTTATTAGAGTCTAATAAGTAAATAATAAAAGTATAACAGTTAACCAATAAAAGGTTTGTCTGTTATCGTTAAAAGAACTTAACTAAAAAATTTACACTATACATTAGTTATATAGGTCCTAAAAAGTGCCTTGTGAACTATATGGTGCCAAATGTGCAATTCACATTGCAAAAAGTTCTAACGGGTCTCAAAATGTTTATTAGAGTCTAATAAGTAAATAATAAAAGTATAACAGTTAACCAATAAAAGGTTTGTCTGTTATCGTTAAAAGAACTTAACTAAAAAATTTACACTATACATTAGCTATATAGATCCTAAAAAGTGCCTTGTAAACTATATGGTGCCAAATGTGCAATTCACATTGCAAAAATTTCTAACGGGTCTCAAAATGTTTATTAGAGTATAATAAGTAAATAATAAAAGTATAACAGTTAACCAATAAAAGGTTTGTCTGTTATCGTTAAAAGAACTTAACTAAAAAATTTACACTATACATTAGCTATATAGGTCCTAAAAAGTGCCTTGTGAACTATATGGTGCCAAATGTGCAATTCACATTGCAAAAAGTTCTAACGGGTCTCAAAATGTTTATTAGAGTCTAATAAGTAAATAATAAAAGTATAACAGTTAACCAATAAAAGGTTTGTCTGTTATCGTTAAAAGAACTTAACTAAAAAATTTAAACTATACATTAGTTATATAGGTCCTAAAAAGTGCCTTGTGAACTATATGCTGCCAAATGTGCAATTCACATTGCAAAAAGTTCTAACGGGTCTCAAAATGTTTATTAGAGTCTAATAAGTAAATAATAAAAGTATAACAGTTAACCAATAAAAGGTTTGTCTGTTATCGTTAAAAGAACTTAACTAAAAAATTTACACTATACATTAACTATATAGGTCCTAAAAAGTGCCTTGTCAACTATATGGTGCCAAATGTGCAATTCACATTGCAAAAAGTTTTAACGGGTCTCAAAATGTTTATTAGAGTCTAATAAGTAAATAATAAAAGTATAACAGTTAACCAATAAAAGGTTTGTCTGTTATCGTTAAAAGAACTTAACTAAAATATTTGCACTATACATTAGTTATATAGGTCCTAAAAAGTGCCTTGTCAACTATATGGTGCCAAATGTGCAATTCACATTGCAAAAAGTTCTAACGGGTCTCAAAATGTTTATCAGAGTCTAATAAGTAAATAATAAAAGTATAACAATTAACCAATAAAAGGTTTGTCTGTTATCGTTAAAAGAACTTAACTAAAAAATTTGCACTATACATTAGTTATATAGGTCCTAAAAAGTGCCTTGTGAACTATATGGTGCCAAATGTGCAATTCACATTGCAAAAAGTTCTAACGGGTCTCAAAATGTTTATTAGAGTCTAATAAGTAAATAATAAAAGTATAACAGTTAACCAATAAAAGGTTTGTCTGTTATCGTTAAAAGAACTTAACTAAAAAATTTGCACTATACATTAGTTATATAGGTCCTAAAAAGTGCCTTGTCAACTATATGGTGCCAAATGTGCAATTCACATTGCAAAAAGTTCTAACGGGTCTCAAAATGTTTATTAGAGTCTAATAAGTAAATAATAAAAGTATAACAGTTAACCAATAAAAGGTTTGTCTGTTATCGTTAAAAGAACTTAACTAAAAAATTTACACTATACATTAGTTATATAGGTCCTAAAAAGTGCCTTGTGAACTATATGGTGCCAAATGTGCAATTCACCTTGCAAAAAGTTCTAACGGGTCTCAAAATGTTTATTAGAGTCTAATAAGTAAATAATAAAAGTATAACAGTTAACCAATAAAAGGTTTGTCTGTTATCGTTAAAAGAACTTAACTAAAAAATTTACACTATACATTAGTTATATAGGTCCTAAAAAGTGCCTTGTGAACTATATCGTGCTAAATGTGCAATTCACATTGCAAAAAGTTCTAACGGGTCTCAAAATGTTTATTAGAGTCTAATAAGTAAATAATAAAAGTATAACAGTTAACCAATAAAAGGTTTGTCTGTTATCGTTAAAAGAACTTAACTAAAAAATTTACACTATACATTAGCTATATAGGTCCTAAAAAGTGCCTTGTGAACTATATGGTGCCAAATGTGCAATTCACATTGCAAAAAGTTCTAACGGGTCTCAAAATGTTTATTAGAGTCTAATAAGTAAATAATAAAAGTATAACAGTTAACCAATAAAAGGTTTGTCTGTTATCGTTAAAAGAACTTAACTAAAAAATTTGCACTATACATTAGTTATATAGGTCCTAAAAAGTGCCTTGTCAACTATATGGTGCCATATGTGCAATTCACATTGCAAAAAGTTCTATCGGGTCTCAAAATGTTTATTAGAGTCTAATAAGTAAATAAAAAAAGTATAACAGTTAACCAATAAAAGGTTTGTCTGTTATCGTTAAAAGAACTTAACTAAAAAATTTGCACTCTACATTAGTTATATAGGTCCTAAAAAGTGCCTTGTCAACTATATGGTGCCAAATGTGCA